>NC_133789.1:2794547-2819031 GCF_003597395.2 Chelonoidis abingdonii
CCTCTTTGCTCAGCTCCTTTCCCGGGCCAGGAGGTCACCTGATCCCTTTGTCTCCAACACTTTCAGCTGGCACCTTTGCAGAGGAGGGGCCCAGGCCATCAGTTGCTAGGAGACAGAGTGCCCGGCATTTAGGGGCACTGGCCCCTTCCTCTCTAGCAATCACACACCCTGATCCCACCACCTAGATACTTAAGAACTGCCTAGGGGACACTGAGGCACCAACACAGTGTTCAGAGCAAACATTAAGAACAGTCCCAGTTCGTCACACCTAGGAAGTTCTTCCCCGCTCCTCCAAGCATATGGGGAAAATAAGGTGTCTTCCATGAATCTGGAGCCTCCCATTGACCAGCTCCATCCAGCATCCAGCCACCGCCCGGTTGGCACAGCAGCACCTGACACACGGGAAGGTTTAAGGTTCGCACTATTCAGTTTCATGTCTCCAGGTCTGAGAACTTCCACATGGCCTGGGGAGTTTTGCTGACTCAAATCAGCCAACACCAGGCCTGAGTCCAGAGCTGGCCAAACCCTGTCCTGAAGGGCTGCAGGTCCCAGGCCGCACTGCTCCGTTTCTGCAGGGACAGGAGCCCCCCAGCGCAGCTGCAGGAGGGCGCAGGCCAGCTTTCAGGAGGATCTGGGCTTCGTCTCCAAGGGGTGCACTTTGATCTCTCCTTAGCTACTTTGGCCCTGTTCCCTTCCCATCTGGGATCGCGCCTGGAGAGCACCGGCCTGATCTCTCAGCCTGAGCTGGGCCACATTCTCAGCCCTGCTTAGAAACGACCTTCCCCCATTTCTGTCTCAGGCCAGCTAATAATGTTGCCTAATGCAAAAATCTTGTGTCGCTACCCAGCATGGCTGCACTTGGCTGGCGGCCACTGGGAAAGGGGAGAAAGGCCTTGACCTTTGACTGCTTAGGGGGCAGCAGAACAATGGGGCTAGAGCCAGTTTTGGTGCTGGCAGAGCGGCGAGGCTGAACGCGCCTGGGGGAGGGCTAGTGGAGAGTTCACAATAACAAGCCGGCAGGCTGAGGTCTGTGCAGAACACAAACAGGAAAAGGATGTCCGCCTGGCCTGAAGGAATGCAGCCAGCGCTCTCCGCAACCAGCACTGCCACCTGCGGGGGCCTCAGCCAGGGTGCCCCCCTCCTCCTCCAGACTGCAGGGGAGTGTATCTCGCACACTCAGCGTGAAGACCCTGGAGCCCTTGGGGTGCATTTGAGGCCTGGCTACTTAGCCCCCAGGTCGCCCTCAACTCAGCATTGAAGTGAAATCCAGGGCCACAGGGATAGATTTGGATCCCAGGCCCAGGGGATACATCCAGATGAGTGGCTCTGGATTCACACCGCCATGCCTGGGGTCAGCACCAGGTGCAGGTCCAGTGCACATCCCACCGCTGGCTCCAGTCATCCTTGCAACAGGTCCAGGTCTGTGCACAGAGGAAGGCAAACCCACAGTGCATCCTGCCAGCCCCTCTGGTGGGCTTTGCATGGGACGCAGGCTGCCTGCTCCCTCGGCCGACTCCTCCTTTAACCAGGCAGACTCGGCCTCAGCAATGGGCTGCAGCTGCGCCGACGGCTAATCTCCTTCCGGGGTACAGGTGTAACAGACGGGCGGTGATTGTCCCCCTCTGGAAGGCACAGAGGGGACCCCCGCTGGAGTCCCGTTCTGGGCACCACACTTGGGGAAAGATGTGAACAAATGGAAGCGGGACTTGCTGACTTCTCAGGGTCCCTTCTAGCCCCACTTTTCTGTGACTCCATGGAGGGGCCACTTGCCATGGCAACCCGGCACCATGCAAAAGATTCCCAAGGTGCAGCAACCCCCCCGCCCCCGCCCGGCTGTGGCTTGAGCGTTGGCCTTTCTGTTCCCCCTAGGAGGGAAGTGGGAAAAGATACGTTGGGAAGGGGAGGCAGCAGAGCGCAGCGTGACCCAGAAGATGGAAAAGCTGAAGGAAGACGGAACGAGGCCAGGCAGAGCCAAGAATCAGCTGGATTCCTGGAGCAGAATCTGCCACGATGAGAAATCGCTTGGAGTTTAGTAGCTTGTTTTGTCTAAGTCACGTATTGGGACTGGCCCCTCAATATCTTTATTAGCCACCCAGCCGGTACATGACACTGCAGCGAGCGTGCAAGGAGCCCGCAGCCTCCGGCCAGCTCACCAGCAGAAGTGCACTAGCCCTGCGAGAGGTTGACAAGTTTGCAGAGCCCTCGAAATGACCGCAGGCTTAGCCCGAGAACGGTACCAGCCCCATCGCCCTGCATGTGCAAATCCCTCTAACCATCCCCTCACACGCCAGTGGCGGTGCGAGCTGCCTGCCAACCCCCCCTCCCTCCCCCTGGCCCCACCAACATGCCCCGTCCAGCGGAAGAGGGGAGCTCCGGCTCCAGGGCTCATTCGGCTGGGGGGACTGCCTAGCTGCCGTTAGCCCACTCCTGTCTTCATGCACCCGTGGTGGCAGCCCTGGGCGCTCGGTGCTGGGAAGATGTGCCTCCTTTGCTAGCTTGGCACAAAATATTGGGCCTACATAAACTGTGGGTTTCGAGCCATCCTGGAGAGATCCACCTGCTGCAGCAACATGGGCTGTACTGCCGCCATTGGTTAACGGATGGGATAGTCGAGGACACCCTGATGGTTCAGCACAAGAGCCGGTGCTTTGAAGCTGGACATAAACAGCTGCAGCTTTCGGCAGTGCAGCAAGTGCCTCCTGCTCATATGCACCTGCAACCAGTGCCGGGCCTGAGAGGGAACAGCAGCTCCAGGCCCAGCCCACGCCAGACTCCGGGGCTGTCTCAGTGCGGAGCTGGGTCCGGACACACCTCTTGCCCAGTCTGCTGGGTCCTGACCCGCCCACCCACTCGGCTCCGGAGAAGGGTCAGTGTGGGAGGACGGTTGTATTAGCTGGAGGGTGATCACAGCTGAGACCGGCTGGGCCCGGCTCCTCCCAGCAGAGGGCCCATGAAATTCACATTTCCCGTCCCCCATGGGTGTCCCTAGAAGGCAAGATCCCCCCCTTACTCCTGCTGCCTCCCCCGCCCCATCTTTTCCTTGCAGTCCCACAGCACGGAGCAGCTCCCCACCAGCCCTGCAGCCCCCCAACACCAGGGACCAGTGATGCGCTGGGGATGGGTCCTTCTGCCCCTCTGTGGCCGGCTCCTCCCAGCCAAGCACTTTCCCCGGGACCTTTTCTCCTTGTGCTCTTGGCCTTCCCGGCAGAACTTGTTTGGCTTTTGGTACCTTGTCACACGCTGGGGTCTGGGGGGGTCATGCTGAGACGCCTGGTCCCAGCGTCTCAAAGCCCAGCGCAGCCCTGGGGAGAGACTCAAACCCAGCGTGAACCTGTTGGGAGACTCCCATGACTCTGTAGGCTGGGGTGCAGCCAGGGAGCAGACAGGAGGTCTGGGCCAGGGCTGAGGTGGGGCGGGGGGAATGAAACCCCCCAGTTAACCCCTGCCCTGCTGCCATGCTGAGCTCCCTCCTTTCTCACGTTCTCTGTCCTTAACCCCTTCCTGGCCAGGACCACCCCCTGCACTGGGTGCCAAGCGCTGACTGGCACGCGATCACAGCCTGGGTAGCACAGCGGCCCTGCCAGCGGACTGCGGCCCCGAGCACTGGGTCATGCCGAGGAAGGAAGAAAGCCCCCTGTTGAATCACCCACACTCTCTCCAAGCCAGGGAAGTGTGTGTGTGTGTGTTGGGGGTGGGCAATATACACAGCCAAGGCTATAGAGCGTGTGTGTACGTCCCCGCCCTGGAGCATTAGTCCCAATACCAGCCCCCCACACTTGTCCCTGCCCCGCTGCACAGTTCTGGTCCCCCTGCCCCAGAGCAAAGGCCCAGCTGTCTCTGGGTTTCACCTGCTTCTTTGCCCGGTGGCTGCGAATGCGGGAGAGGTGGGGGGGGGGGGTTGCGGAGATGAGACTAATAGGGCCAGGTTTGGGGAGCAGGCTCCGAGTACCGTGCATGAGAGCCCAGCCCCCAAGCCAAAGAGGTGTGGGCCGGAGCCTAGCACCCAGGGTAACCGACTGCGGGTGGTCCTGGCACCGGCGCAGCCGAGTGGGAGGAGTAAAACGCCCTTTCTGGCTGCTGAGCCCCTCTTGCTTGCCAGGGGCCAGCCTGGGGCAGGCAGCGCTGGTCCTGGAGCAGGGCTGGGTCAGGCGGGGAGGGGGAGCGGGTCAGGCAGGAGGCGAAAGGAAGGGCCCAGGGCTGGAGCTGGCTGCAGGGAGCTGGAGGGGGGACCCGGGGCTGCTTCCTCGTCTGTTTGTTATTGGAACCTCTGCAGGGAGGGAAACCACTTCCTCTCCTGGCTGGAGCCTGTGCCAGCCAAGCCATGGCACACCAGAGCGTGAATGAGCCCCAGCGGCAGGGAGGAAGAAGAGGGCTGCTGGGCCACCTGCATGGCTAGATGCACATCTGCGTACCTGGATGTACACCTGCGTGTGCACGGCCCCCCTCCCGTGTCTGCACTCAGGACATCGCATCTCCCAGGGCGTGACGCCCACCTGGTTGCTGCAGGCCAGGCCAGCTGAGTCTGAAAGCCCTGGGGGAGAAGGTGTGGGGGCTGGGCCCTGGAGAAACAGAGAGTGTCTGGTCTGTCTTCCCCAACCGTCCGTTCCTCGCCCGTCCCTCCCACCCCACCAGAGGGCACAGACTGGATTCACACACCCCCTGCCAGACCTCCTGCCAAGCTGCTCCTCCCTGGGGTCTGAGGCACGGACGGCAGCACAAGGCCACACCCTACAAACTCTAGCCACAATTTGGGGTGGGTGTGGCAGTGGCAGTTACCTGTGCTGCTACCAGGGTGACGTGTGTGATGGAAAACCACAGACAGGGACAGATCCACCTGGAGCCAGAGGTGGCCAGAGGGAGGGAGCTCGAAAATGCCCGGAATACCCTGGGAAGCGCTGCTCTGTTTTCTGATGCTGGTTGATCTGGGTTTTCTGTTCCCATATCCCCGCTGGCTCTCTCCTCCTCCCTGGAAAGGCAGAGCGTCTCCCTGCAATCATGTGTCGGCACTGCTAAGCCTGGTGACAAATGGGGCCCAGAATTACATTGCTCTAGAGCAGAGAGACGCCATTAGTCCCCAGGTGCGGCGGATCCTGCTTCGCTCTCTCGAGGCTCGGGGAGCTGCGGGTCGGTGCCAGGCAATGCTGGGTAACGGCTGCTCCCTGCACCATCACCAGCTACAACATAATGATTCTAGAATAAGCTGGGAAGTTGCAGGAGCAGAGCAGGTGCTGAGCCATTACCCCACCACCCCTCGTCTCAGCAGCCACTGCCCCTGGCAGCGGGGTCAGACGGTCGCATCACCCCCAGGCCAGCCCCATTTCCCTGAAGCCCAGGTACTCAGGAACCAGCCTGGCATTTCTGCTGCTCCCTGGGCCCGGCAGAGGAGAGGGCCCCTCGGCTGGACACACAGGCCAAGTCGACCCTGGGGATCAAAGGAAAGAAATCGCCTGATGGGTCCCCAAAGCGTATCCGACAGGACTAGAGCAAAGCCAGCACAGAACAATTGTTCAGAGCTTGGGCTGCTGGAGAGCTTCAGATTTCAGACTTGGGACGCCCCTGACGCGAGAAGAGCAGGAAGCAGAATCCACGCTGCGCGTCCCTGGCAGAAACAACCAGACCAAGCTGGGGTGGTTCTGTCCCCTTGGTCAGGCTCACCCAGCTGGCTGCTATCTCCATTCTGCCTAGCTGCTATTTTTAGCCTGTCCCATAAACAAACTTAAAACTAGCCGCACATGGCCCGTCGCCAGCATGATCCCAGCTCCCCCACCACACCATGGGGGGCGGGGGCTCTGCCAGCGTGGAGACAAGCTAGATTTAAATTAAAGCAGCTGGAAAAACTGAAAGACACAGCGGAGAGCAAGGTGCCATGGGAACCATATGCAGATCAGGCGGCTACCAAGGGGCCGGCATGTTCACGGTGCCCACGTGGCCCTGTGGAGCCAGGGGAAGAGGTTCCCTTCCCCACCATGTCCGTAGCAGCCACACAACATATATGGAGCTCCCACAGGGTCAGATTTCCCCCGACAGATTTATCCAGCACTAAATCATTACTAACTAGTGGCCAAGTGTTGCAGGGGGGACACCTCCTTTGCCGTTTCCTGAATGCCACACACACGCTCAAGAGCAGCAACTGCTGCTGGATGCTACAAGACAGAAACCGACAGAATTAGACAGTGGAACTCATTGCCACAGGAAGTCGCAGGGGCCAAGAATTTTGCACGATTCAAGGAGCTAGGCATCTGGATAACAAGAACACCCAGATTTCTCTTTAATGACAACCCATTTGGGAAGGGAGATTTAGCCTCCTACTGCAAGGTTTAAACTTCTCTCTAACTATTAGAGATCAGGATGACAGCTAACATGGCAGAAGTAGATTATCCCACCTATGCTGACCATGGGGTTCTGACACCTTCCTCTGAGACATCTGCTAGTGCCCACAGGCAGAGAGATGGGACACTGGACTGGATGGAGCTCGGATCTGGCGTAGCCCAGCAGTTCCTGTGCTCTGACAAACCAAACGTTCTTTGGCTTCATACGGACTTTGCACCGCTAGCTTAATGCAGCCATGTTGCAAACTCTCAGGCTTATGGCAAGTGTCATGATAGTCCCAGCTCCTGGAGCCCTGTGATCAGGGGAGAATCTTGGAGCCACTAACCCTAAAAGCTCACAACCCAGACAGCAAATAAAAGAACCCGACTTTTATTTATTTCTGTTTCAATGTCATGATTTCTGGAGCCTGCCTGGTAATTGGGGGTGGCAGCAGAAATAGGGTTAATTACCTGCACTTCCTGAGAACAGCCCAGGAGTCCCTGGGGTGCCATGACCTGGCCTTGTAGCTGGGTTTAATCATTCTCATGCCGGCAGCTGAGCAAACTCAGCCGGGGGCTGCTTTTGGAGATCCCCCGGCTGTTGCTTGAAAGAAGCCAAATTTGAGATTTTAGCTGCCTGCTGCATCTTTTCAAATCCAAACCTGACTGGATTTTTGTTTCCCAAGTGCCTCCAGCACAGACAGGGATCCTCCTCCGTCACCAAATTAAGCCAATCCAGGACCCTAAACACACATCCCATGGGCCCACCTCAGGCCATGGCCCTGCCCCCAACTTGTCACCCTTCTCCTTTCTGGAGAGGCAACAGGTTTCTGAGTTAAGTTGAATGGGCTCACACTCCTTTGAGCTCTTGTTCCAGGCTCTCAGGCAGACACCAGTTATGCTCTGGTCATATTTTCAAGCTTTTCTTTCATCCACGAGAGCCAGGAGCATTTGTTTTTCATTTGCTTTTTAAAAGCTGATATTCCAATCTCATGATATAAGTTGAGAAGCCAGGGCCCATAGGCCTGTTGTGCCTCTCTTAATCCAGTTCCGCTCCTCTCCAGAAGAGTTTGCAATGTCGTTTTCATGGGATGGAACCGTGAACTTGTGGGGTTCCCAGGGACACTGAACCCTGCAGCCAGCTGATTCCTCTTGGTTTCCCTTCCTCTTTGCCCCAGTTCCAGCCAGGCTCCCGTTGGGGTCTAGGTGGGTGGGCATATGTTCTCCCAGCCCATCCCGCGTTCCCAGGGCTCTGTTGGGCAGGCACACACTCACCTGGCTACATCTCTGTATTTGTTTTGCTGGGAGCCACCTAGTTATCAGCCACCAATCTCGTCCGCAAACACAGCCCCAAGAGCGAGAGGAGAATCGCTAGCCAGGCCCAGCCCCACACACGGCCTCATCACGTGGCACCCATCCACAGCCCTGTGGCACCCATCCACAGCCCTCTCCTGCCCCACTGACCCCTGGAGCCTTCCGGAGGGAGTCTAGGGGGCCAGTGAGCTCCCCCTGGGGCAGCCCAAGTGGAAGTACCGGTCAAAGCAAGTGTCCCATTGGCTGTTCTCCCCCTTCCGAGGCTGGGCTGAGCAATTCTACCAGCGAGATGAGCCACTCCCTTGGGGAGCTGTGTCTGGCTTCCCTTTAGCAGGCCTGAACCTCCAACTCGGGGGCCCGGATCCTGAAGTGCAGCAAAGCCCAGGGGAGTCGGGACCCGAGGGGGAGGGGAGCGTGGGTGGGAAGGGTCATGTGCCCCCCGCTGCATTTCCTTCCTTGCCCATTGGCTGGTGCTCAGCCGCCCAGCTGCAAGAGCTGCCTCCCAACGCCGCTCCATTGACAGCCAGGGTGGTGCTACCATGGGGCAGGGCTACGGGCTCCCTCAGCCCCACTGGTGAGCTGTCAAGCCCTGGGCAGGCAGCCAGGTTTTCCACCCCAGACTCAGAACGGCAGGGCCCCCTCTGCACATCAGGGCGGGGACAGGGCAGCAGAGGAGCAGTCTGCCCCCCTAGCAAGGGGTGCGGCTCCAGCAGGCGCCAGCCCATCACACCGCAGGCCCTGTGGTCAAGGGCAAAGATTGCCAGGCCTGGGCTACCATCTCAAGAGCAATCCAACCCCCCTCCCCCCGCCCCCGCCAGGGATTTCAGGGGAAAACCTGTTCCTGGGATGCGCAATTCCTGGTACTAGGGACCCATGTTTGCTGTCCTAGCTACACATTAACGTCTCCCCGTCACGTCTGCCTGAGGACACAAGCAGCGGCTCAGCGGGACGCTCTGCAGGGCCAGGCTGAGCACTTCAACCTCCCTCGCCACAGCCCTCAATTTCCCTGAACCCACCCAGTCCACCCGTCTCCCCAGCCACCCGCCATCCCCCCTTCCGGGGTCCCACCAGCTGCCCCTGTGCCCCCCCAGCCTGCAGTATCAACAGGGGGCTTTGCCCCGGGATCTCAGCCAGGCTGTGCCGACACCTGCTATTGACTACAGCTTGTGTTTTCAGAGGGGCGTGGGCTGCTCAGTTCTCACAGAAAGTCCAGGGGTCCCCAGTGCAGGCAGGGAACGTCACCGAATTCCCAGAGACCCCCCCTGGCAATAAAGCACAGGGGGAGTAACGTACGCTCATCTCATCTCATCCAGTTCCAACGGCACCTGCTCTCTGCCCCATAACAACCTTCCTTCCACCCACTCTCTTGTTCCTGCTGAACATGCTGCCCCAGCGCCCGCCCTGTGGCTGGCTCATCTAGTCCCATAACATTGACCCCCCCATTGGTCTGGCTGTAGCCAGCTGGTTTCTCTTTCCGGAGCTTGTCAGCTCTTTGGGCTGTGCTTGTACAGCCCCTAGCACAGAGGGGTTGTGGTCTGTGCCTAGGGCCCATAGGCATGGCAGTAATACGGATAATGAATAACAACCACGCTTGCTGTCGGTACTGGACATGTGACACACAAGCGAGCAGTTCTTACTCTAGCCAGTAGAGGCCACTGATGACACAAGCCCAGTCTAGCGCCTGCTACACCCATTTTACAGGTTGGGACCTGGGGCACAGGGAGGTTCAGGAACTTGCCACAGTTCTTCCGAGTCAGTAACAGAACCTAAAAGCCCCTCTACTGCCCCCAGCCCTGAGCTCTACCCAATGGGCAGGGCTGCCACCTCTGAGGCACACAAGAACCAGCCAGTCTGTGGGCAGGTCCAGATTCCAGGCTGGGCCAGTTTGAGGGCGGGTGCAGGAAGGGTCTCAGCTCTCAGAAAGTTACATGGGATGTTTGGAGGTGGGATGAGGGCACCGCTTCCCCATTGGCTGGCATCCATCCTGGCACCCATGCCGCATGCATGTGGCCAGGTGGCCACAGCACACTCCCAGCCATGATGGGCATGGCCAGTAGTTAAGACCACTGCACACATGGCCACACGTGGGCAGAGCAAATGGCTTCAGAGTGGCGACCAGGAGGGCACCAGAAAAGCTGGCCAGACCAGTCACAAGCTGGCCAGGGGCCACCTACCAGTGGCCCAGGCTGCCTCGGGGATGCCTACCAGAGGTGTGAGCTCACGGGAGAAAGAAGGGAAGCTGGTGGCAAAGACAATATGACTGGGAGAAGGTTGGACTTAGAGGAGGGCAGCAGAAGGATCCCAACTGTCCTGTGACCTGCACTGTGCTGATGGGGCTGCCCTGAGGCCAGGCGGGTCCAGCTTTGGCGCGCTCCCCGGGGAACAATGCACCTGCTCTCCATGCCCAGACTCACCCAGAGACCCGCGGAGCTGGCTGGAGATCCCAGGTCCCACGTCCTGGCCTCTCCCCCCAGCCAGAGCCTGCGATGCCGGAGGAGACGGGGGACAACGCAGGGCTGTTTTCTAAAGACTCGGTGGGGGGGATTCTGAATTATGCAGGGCAAAGCCTGGCCCCAGCACGGGGGCTGGACAGAGGACAACAGCTGAACACGCCGTCGGCCCTGCAGGCTTCCTAGCAGCCATCACGCCCGCGTCCCTGCAGCCGACTCCCACCCTCCAGCAGCCAGGCAGGGCAGAGGCCAGGGGCTCGCTGGGCAGGGAGTGCCAACGCCATGGTGTCAGAGGAGGAGCGGGGGCTGGAACAGGCAGGTCAGAGCCGTGGGGAAGAGCTGGCGCTGGAGTCCAGTTCACCAGCGGGACAAGCATCAAGGGAGGGATTTTCCAAAGATACATAAGAGGGTTTGGTGCCTGGGTGCAATGGGAACTGGGCACCTGGTCCCCAGGTGTCAGCCCCTCCCTGATTCCCAGCACCAGTTCCCGCAGGTCCCTTCGGGAAATCCTCCCAAGGCCTCTGCAGCCTGGCCTGGCCCAGACCCGCATGCAGCAGAGTCAGGCCTGGGGATTGTTCCCAGCCCAGCCTCCAGTAGGACACCCCAAGGCACCACTGCCCCGACACAGCCGGCTCCCTGAGGGACCCTGGTGTCCCCAGCCCAAGGCCCCTGGAGCGGAAGAGAGAGGGGACAGTACAGGAGGGGGAGGAGGTAGCAGAGACGGAATGCCTGGAGGAGAGGCCTGTGGACGGATGGACGGACAGATGGGTAGGTGGATAGATGGGTGGACGGATGGATAGACGGGTGGACGGACGGATGGGTGGATGGACAGACAGGTGGATGGATAGACGGGTGGACGGATGGGTGGATGGATGGACAGATGGGTGGATGGATGGATAGATGGGTGGACGGATGGATGGACGGGTGGACGGATGGATGGGTGGATGGATAGACAGGTGGACGGATGGATGGACGGACAGACGGGTGGATGGACGGACGGATGGATGGATGGACGGACGGACAGATGGATGAATGGACGGACGGACGGACAGGTGGATGGACAGACGGGTGGATGGACAGACGAGTGGATGGATAGATGGGTGGATGGCCGGATGGGTGGGTGGATGCCCAATATTCCTATTCCACTCGCCCTGGGTGCCACCCTGCAGCTCTCCCTAGCCTGAGCTGCCGGGATCCGTCCTTCACTCCCAGGCTCTTGGCTGGGGTGGGGACCAGGTGTCAGCCCCTCCCTGATTCCCAGCACCAGGGCCAAGGCCAGACCCGGGTTCCAGAGGGCAGCCTGTGCCCGGAGGCTCTTTGTGCCTGAGCTGCTGGGTGGTGCTGGGTGGCCCAGCAGAAGAAGAGGGCACGGGGGTGGGGGGCACCAGGGAACTGGAGGAGGGAGCGTGTCCCTCTGAATAAGGGGAACAAACTTACTGGGCTCCTCTGCTCTGTAACCCCCAGCCGACCTGCCGAGCGCCTGCCCTGGAGCGGAGGGTATGAGGACACGGGGTGCCCCAAGGAACAGGGGCTCAGCCAGCTGCATGACACAGCCCCCATCTCTTACCCCTGCCCCCCAGTGTGTCGCTGGGGAAGGAGGCGGCGTCTGAGGGGCAGTGGCAGGGCCAGAGGATGCAAATCTGACCCTGTGGCGATGGATGGGGAAAGCTAAGGCAGTCTGGGGCTGTCTCGTTCCTGGAGCACCCCCGGCTCAGGGCACAGGGCTGGCCCAGAGGCCTGGAGCCCCCACGGCCCGTAGCCCAGGCTGCATTCGGCTGGTGCTGGGCCAGTTAATTGGCTCTGCCTCTTGGCCGGACTCCGGGCACCGTGTGGAGGTCAAGGATGGGCAAGGGAATCGGTGGGTTTCCTTACCTGGCAAGGAACCCGCCACGGCTGGCACTGGGGGAAACGCAAGCACCTGGCATGGGCTGGGCAAGCTGGACATTAGGTGCCGGGATCCTCATGCTGGTTGTTGCAGGGAACCAGCCCAGCTCTGCCCCCCTGGGATGGCGCAGGGGGTCTGCCGGCTCCTCTACTGCAGCAGCTGGGCTCCTCTGAGTTCCCCTTTGTGCCCAGCGTACCCAGAGAACTGCCCCCTCCTGAGCACAGGCGACTGGCATTAACCCCTTCCCTCCCAAACCATCCCGCTTTGCCTGTCAGCTGAGTCTGGCCATTAGCATCTTCCCACAGTGGCCCCTTCCAGCTGCCATGCCCCCATCGCTGGCACAGTTGGGGGGGCACCTCTGCACCGGTGGATGTTAAAGGACCAGCCGTAGGTACAGCTCCCCTCCCTGCAGCACCCCTGGGCAGCAATGCCAGAGAGCGTGTTCCTGCCACGCGATGCCCAGGCGCAGACCAGCCAACCCCTCCCCTCCCACAAATACCTGCCCCTCGGAGCCAGCCTGTGGGGCTTTGACCCGTCAGGGGTTCCCTTCCCATGCTTCCCCCCACCCCCCACAGGCCCAGCCTCCTTACCTGCCGGCTGGAGGCTCTCTTGCAGGGCCTCGATCTCAGCCAGTTCAGTGCAGACACCCTGTCCATGCATCAGCGTGTGCAGAGGTTTCTCCACCCCCCGGGGCGGGTAGCAGCGCAGCCCAGAGCCGCAGCGCGCAGTGTAAACCCCGCAGGGCGTCCCCTTGCTCAGGGCGCAGGTGGCGCAGCACCCGCAGCCCGGCTCTCGCACCAGCTCCTCACAGCCCACCGGCGCCTTGCAGCGGCTCAGCTTCTCCTCCGAGCAGGGTGGGCAGTGGATGGCTTCGTCGCTTACACACAGGCCTATGGTGGCCAGCAGCAGCACCGCGGAGAGGCCGCCTGAGGGCATGGCGGGCGGACGTACGGACCGGGCACTATGGCGAATAACGGACCAGCCAGCCCAGGGCAGGGGGGAGAGGGAGCGTGCAGGCCAAGGAAGGCAGCAGGGTCCAAGCCAGGCGGCCTCCTGGACTTGCGGAGAGGAGAGGGCTTCACAGCCCGCCCTCAGCCTGGCCAGCAGCCATCCAGACTCCGCACTGCCTGTGCAAGCCGAGAGGCTCTGGACTTTATATCGGCCCCTAGCCACTCCCCCGGCTCCCCGCCTGCCGGAGCTGTCACCAGGCCGGTCCCTCCCCGCCGGGCCAGCCCAGTGCCCGGGGCAGAGAACACCCAGGGCTGGAAGCAGCCCAGAGACAACGGCAAGGGGCTGCTCTGAGCCCCCGGGGAGGGGCTGGAAGGGGCTCAGGCTCCAGAGAGAAGCTGCAGCTCTGATCCCCAGCTCCTGCCATTCCCGTCCTGAGCTCCCCACCCCCAGCTCTGCCGGTGCCCCTCACTCCCAACTTGCAGCCCCCTGCTGTCCTAGCCTGGGCTCCCCCCAGCTCTGCCAGGGCCCCTCACTCCCGACTTGCAGCCCCCTGCTGTCTCAGCCTGGGCTCCCCCCAGCTCTGCTGGGTCCCCTCACTGCCAGCTCGCAGCCCCCTGCTATCCCAGCCCTGGGCTCCAACCCACCCCAGTTCTGTCGGTGCCCCTCACTCCCGACTCGCAGCCCCCTGCTAGCCCAGCGCTGGGCTCCCCCCACAGCTCTGCCGGTGCCCCTCACTCCCGACTCGCAGCCCCCTGCTAGCCCAGCCCTGGGCTCCCCCCTCCCCACACACAGCTCTGCTGGTGACCCTCACTCCTGACCCACAGCCCCCTGCTAGCCCAGCCCTGGGCTCCCCCCAGCCCTGCCAGTGCCCCTCACTCCCGACCTGCAGCCCTCTGCTAACCCAGCACTGACCTCCCCCCTGCAACTCTCCTGGTGCCCCTCACTCCTGACTCGCAGCCCCCTACCCCAACTCTTCAACCGGAGTCAGGAATCGGGAGGGGTTTTGCAAAGTGTCTGAGGTGACTCAGTAAAACACTGAGCTCCACCAGAGTCACTTTGCCTGTGACCAGAGCGAGGACCTGCTCTCTGGGGTCCAGAGGAGAGTCACTGCCTGCTGTGCCCCCAGACACGTGCACATGCCCCCGCCCCCGCTCTGCTTGCCCCTGGCCACGGAGCCATGGCTCACTCCCAGGCAGAGCTTCAAATCCAGGTGCTCAGGATGGAGACTAGCTCCCATAACCCAGCCCAGGATAATTATATATCATTATGGCAGGGACCACCAGGTGGCGCTGTTACATATTGTCTTACAAGGTCTTCTTGGTGTGCGAGCAAGTTTTTAGCCATTGAAGAAATGCAGTGTTGCTGGTAGCATTGTTTGGTTCTTGTGGGTTCTTTGTTGGGGGAGCTGTGGTGAGCAGCAGGAGAGTTTGCTCTTTGCCCTCATCTTGCTAATAACAGTCAATACTGGAGGCAGAGACGCTCCTTGGGAATCAGACACTGGCGTTGGGCTGAGATTCCTGGGGGACAGGATTTCCCTGTATGCTGTTTGTAACCACCTCTGTTCAGGGATGGGCGCATTTATGTAAACAAAACCAGTGACACTAAGCGTATCCCAGCCTCTGCATCACTGATTTCTCCTCCAACAAACCCCAGGTCACAGGGCCCCAACATCTGCTCCTGCCCAGCAGTTGGGCAGGGATAAAGATAAACCAAATTCCCCTCACCTCTAAATCGAGTCTGAGCTCAGAGCAGACACTGGGCCAAGACTGACTTCATTCTTGGCCTATACAGGGCAAGAGGTTCCCTGTGAGAGCAGAGCGGGGATACCGGGCCAAGGGTTCTTCCTGATGCCAGGAGCTGTCCCTCCCCGCTCCCTCTGGAAGCGGTGCCCCCGGAGATTAGCCCAGCTGCTCCTGTTTATTCCAGCCGAATGAAGCTTCCTGAGAAGCAAAATGAAGCTTCTCTGGCCCAATCTGGCCTGAGTGCTCCATGGACCCATTTCTGGGAGGGAGGCAGGACCTGGCAGCCAGTCTGGGGCAGGCTCAGCCCAGCTCTGGGTTTCTTCACAGTCAGGAGAGTCGGAAACTATCAGCAATTTCAACAGCCCTGTGATTGTGCCAGTGCTGACGGAGATCACAGAGCGCAGCTGCCCCCTTTGTGCCCCCCAGCCCTCTGCAGCCCCACGTCCCATTCCAATTGCTGGGGGAAGTTTAGAGCAACAGAACAGGCCTGCACTAGGGGTGGGGGCTGCCCAGGAACGAGGGGTGAGGCACCCATGGGAGGCACAGATGGTGAGGGAGCCCCTACCTTCCCCATCTGCTGAGAACCCCCACCCCGAGCACCCTGCAGTCTGGTCACCCCTCACCATGGTGTCTGGCCCATCTTCCATGCCCCGGTTCCCAGGCCTCCCCCCCACAAGCAGGGGGAGCGCTAGGAGCAGCAAAGCGAGCTGCCCCCAGGGGCCCGACAGCAGATAGGCCCCATCTCTTGGCTCAGAGAGGCCTGTCCATGTCCAGCCCGGTGCCAACGACCTGGGTGTGGCCTGCTGAGTAGCCCAGGGAGCTGCCCCATCCATCGTTGTGATGGAGCAGGGCGGATTTGACCTGGGAATGTTGCAGGGGAGTTACACTGAGGACGGGGGACTTCCCTTGAAGGAAGCTACCTAAGCTGTAACCTGAGCCAGGATGGGGGTTGGGAGAAGTGACACCTTCTGCCTGGGAGCCTGAACAAAGCAGAGGAGGGGCTGCGGAAGTGGGGGAGAACTGCTGGGGGAGGGTTTGTTTTCAGTCTTGGGCTGGGTGGTGCAATGCAGGGAACCCCAAGCTGGGGTCTAAGCTCCCTGAACCCCCAGAAGGACTTGATTGAGGGGTTCTGGTTGTACCTACCTGCTCCGCTTGGGCCTGTGTTCGTGTCGTCTAATGAACATTGTGTTTTCCTGGCTGGCTGAGAGTCAGGGTGAATCCCAGGAAGAGGGGTGCAGGGCCCTGACTTCCCCACTCTCCATATCCATCGTGCCCCAGGGCACTGGGCACCTGCCAGGCAGAGGATTCCCTGCATTCCTGGGCACCCAGCACGGCGGAGGTGGAGACTAAGCTGACAAAAGCCTCCGGAGCCCGGCCCAGGGCACACCAGGGGCCTGGCTCTGTGTCCCTCCCCTGGATCAGCGCAGGCTACAGGGGCTTTGAGCTGCTTGCTGGGGGAAGCTGGTGGCCAAACTGAGATCACAGGGACCCCCCTTCCCCTGCAGCTGTTTGGGACAGGAAGTGAAGGAGAATCCCACCCAGTACTGACTGCCGGGGGCAGGGAGATGCCCGCACTGGGGTTTGGTCAGGTCATGTGAGCTAACAGCCTCCCTCTGCCAACCCACCCAGCGCTCTACAGCTCTGCAAACCAATGCCCAGCTAGCACCAGAGCATCCCCAGTGCCCACCGGCCTGGCACAGCCTCTGCCAGCACAGAACCTCCCTCCTCCGTGCGGGGGAAGTGCCTGCCCCAGGGAAATCCTGATGCGGAGACTGGGGGTCAGCACTGACTTGGGGAACAGTGACCCCGGGAACCTCCACCCCAGGGCCTGCAGTGCTGGGGAATGTCTCCCATCTCAGCACTGGAGGAACGGGCCACTGCGCAGCGTCTCTCTCCCAGGCGCCATCGCTCCCAGCCTGGGCCTGGGCAATGGAAGAAACCAACACTCAGCTGGTGCCTGGAGGCCAAGGGCCAGGGTCAGCCCAGGTGCGAATCCCACGCTTGTGCTCCCCTCCCTGCTGGGAGCTGCAGCACGGCTCTGTGCCCCCCAGCTCTGCGCTCCAGGCCACATCTCCGCTATGGCCCCAAGCCCCGGTGCTATATGCAGGGAGGCAGGAGGCAGGATGATAAGTTGAAAGCTGCTGGCACCTAGTGGCTAGTTAAGAAACTCGAGCGGAAACTGGCCGGATTTGGAGGTGGAGACCCAGGCCCCTCTTAGCTCAGGGTCGTTTATTCCAGCATCTCTATGGCTTTGTGCCTCGCTGCCCCATTCAGACAGTCCCATCGCTCGCTGGATCTGTGCGCAGGGACCCAGCCCCCTTTGTAAGCGCTACGGGATCCCCACCAGGTCGGTACAGACTGTCCCTTCCGGCTGGGGAAACTGAGGCACAGAGCGAGGGCACAATAACCCCTGCTGGCGATCAGTGGCATTGCCAGGACAGGCTGATCCGATAATCATCACTATGCACCCCGCATGCCCCCACCCCCGCCCCACAACCATTGAACAGCTGGGCACTGACTCCCCAAGTGCGCTGAGAAAAGGAACCCAGAGCAGGGGGGCTTCCAAGGAAGGACCCCCAGCCCCTCCCCCAGCCCCAGAATAGCTCCTGGCGACACCCCGGGCCACATCCCCCGGGCGATCCGCTGCACTGAGCCCCGGGGAGTGACACCACCAGAGGTTTTGGCCCCCAATGTTTCCCTTGCACCTTCCAGGGGGCGGGGGGAAGATCAGCTACTTGGGGTCCCCCCCCGGCTTTGAGCCCACCGGCCTCGCCTCCCATTGGCTGCGGCTCCGGGGGGCGTTGCCGGGCCAGGGAGCGCCGCAGCCAATCAGAGCGCGGCCCAGGGGGGTCCCGGGGGAATCCCCTGCGCACGTCACACGGATCCTCCCGGGGCGCTCCCCCATTGGCCCCGCCGAGCTCCGGCTGGGGCTGCAGCGGTGCTGCCCACGGGGGGCGATGCCGCGGGGGTCGCCTCCACCCTGCGCCTCGGGGCCGGGCCGTGGGGCTGCTCCTGGGCGCGCTGCGCCGCTTCTCCGGGCTGGGCTGGACAGCGCCGGGAAACCACCGGCACCTGCTCGGCACCTCCCCAGCCAGGGCTCCGACGTGGAGACGGTGGCGCCCGTGGGCGACGTGACCTTCCCGCTGTGGGACGTGGGGGGCCAGGGCCGGCTCCGGCCCCATGGAGACGCTGCCGGGCTGGTGTTCGTGGTGGAGGGGGCCGGCCCGGAGCGGCTTAGGGAGGCCAGGTGGAGCTGGGAGCCCGGCTGAAGGCGGAGGACGTGCAGGGGGAGCCGCGGGTGCTGCTGGCGAACAAGCAGGACCTGCCCGGTGTCCGGTCCTGCGTGGAGCTGGCGGAGGAGCTAGGCTGGAGGAAGCTGCGTGGGTGCCAGTGACATCAGGGCTGCTGCGCTGGGAGGGGCAGGGGCTGCCCCAGAAGCTGGCTGAGCTGGTGAAGCGCTACTGCAAGGCCAGGGGGCTCTGAGGGTGCTGGGTGGAGAACAGGCCCCAAGGCCAGCCTGGGTCGACCCCTTGGCACGTTTTCAACCAGGTGCCATTGTGCTGCTGGCCCCACGCCTGAGAGAAGCTCCCCGTGACCAGCCGCAAACTGCCTTCTGCCCGGTCAGCTCTCGCCTGGGCTGTGGCGCCTGCAAACGCTGGAGCTGGGACCTCTGGCCCTGACACTGACCATTGCTGGCTCCTGGGTCCCTTCTCCTGCCCGCCTGCCTGGAGCCAGCGGCTTGTACTTAGACTGGCAGCTCCTTGGGGCAGGGCCTGGCTCCTTGCCCTGTGTCCGTGCAGCACTAGCGCATTGGGGTCTGCTCCCAGCCTGGGGCTCCCCGGGGCGCTGGTGCTACTAATATACAACAGGCCACGCTGCACTGAGAGCCAGGCCTGGCGGACACTGGCCAACGTGTCTGCGACCAGCAGCCCCAGGGCTCCGGGGGGGGCACCCCAAGTAGCTGATTTTCCCCCCTCCCTAAGCAGAGACCCTGTGCTGCAGCGGGCCCATCCCCCACTCTATCCCCGCAGCTACCTTGGTATCGTCCCAACAAACCGTGAGTGACTCGCCCACAGGAAGACCCACCCGGAGACCTGGCCCGAGCCCCTGGGAACTGCTGAGCTCCATCTGTGTCTCCCTGGGCCGGCTGGGGCTGGGTAGCAACCATTAACCGTATTGGCCAGCACAGGTCGCCTGGTGCATTTTGTTCCCCCGCTGCAGGAGTGTTGATGTCCTGGGCAAATCCCCCACTGGGGAGCTGAGCTCTGCCCCCTCCCTCCCTCTGCAAGTGGTGCCGCTGGGCCCCCTGTGAGCTCGGCTCGGTAAGATCACAGGCCTGGAAAATTCAGGGCTTGCTGCAGCCGTGAGAGGTTCCCAGGGAGCCTGGGAGTGGAAGGTGTGAGGGAAACATTGGGGGCCAAAACCTCTGGTGGTGTCACTCCCCGGGGCTCAGTGCAGCGGATTCCCCCGGAGGATGTGGCCCGGGGTGTCGCCAGGAGCTATTCTGGGGCTGGGGGAGGGGCTGAGGGTCCTTCCTTGGAAGCCCCCCTGCTCTGGGTTCCTTTTCTCAGCGCACTTGGGGAGTCAGTGCCCAGCTGTTCAATGGTTGTGGGGCGGGGGTGGGAGCATGGGGGGTGCATATTGATGGTTATCGGATCAGCCTGTCCTGGCAATGCCACTGATCGCCAGCAGGGGTTATTGTGCCCTCACTCTGTGCCTCAGTTTCCCCAGCCGGAAGGGACAGTCTGTACCGACCTGGTGGGGATCCCGTAGCGCTTACAAAGGGGGCTGGGTCCCTGCGCACAGATCCAGCGAGCGATGGGACTGTCTGAATGGGGCAGCGAGGCACAAAGCCATAGAGATGCTGGAATAAACGACCCTGAGCTAAGAGGAGCCTGGGCCTCCACCTCCAAATCCGGCCAGTTTCCGCTCGAGTTTCTTAACTAGCCACTAGGTGCCAGCAGCTTTTAACTTATCATCCTGCCTCCCTGCATATAGCACCGGGGCTTGGGGCCATAGGGGAGATGTGGCCTGGAGTGCAGAGCTGGGGGGCACAGAGCCGGTGCTGCAGCTCCCAGCAGGGAGGGGAGCACAAGCGTGGGATTCGCACCTGGGCTGACCCTGGCCCTTGGCCTCCAGGCACCAGCTGAGTGTTGGTTTCTTCCATTGCCCAGGCCCAGGCTGGGAGCGATGGCACCTGGGAGAGAGACGCTGCGCAGTGGCCCGTTCCTCCAGTGCTGAGATGGGAGACATTCCCCAGCACTGCAGGCCCTGGGGTGGAGGTTCCCGGGGTCACTGTTCCCCAAGTCAGTGCTGACCCCCAGTCTCCGCATCAGGATTTCCCTGGGGCAGGCACTTCCCCCGCACGGAGGAGGGAGGTTCTGTGCTGGCAGAGGCTGTGCCAGGCCGGTGGGCACTGGGGATGCTCTGGTGCTAGCTGGGCATTGGTTGGCAGAGCTGTAGAGCGCTGGGTGGGTTGGCAGAGGGAGGCTGTTAGCTCACGTGACCTGGCCAAACCCCAATGTGGACATCTCTCTGCCCCTGCACAGTCAGTTCTGGGTGGGATTCTCCTTCACTTCCTGTCCCAAACAGCTGCAGGGGAAGGGGGGTCCCTGCGATCTCAGTCTGGCCACCAGCTTTCCCCAGCAAGCAGCTCAAAGCCCAGTCACGGACTCACTGATCGTGCCCACTCGTGGCCCTATGCGGTCCATGCGGGGTGCCCCTTTCAGTGAGACAACCCTTCTCGGGGGGCACTCTCTCTCAGGGGTCAGGCCCCTCCACCTCCTGGAGCCACACCCCTCTGAGCCTTAGCACATCTGTCTCTCGCCGTGGGCCCCCTCAGGGAGTCCCCTTGCTCTGGGCCCCCGGGGCCTCCACTCCTGAAGGGGTTGATGCCCCCTGTTCTCTAGCCTGGAGCGACTCTCGGACAGCGTAATATAGGAGGTTTATAGAGAGCTGAACACAGCACAGGAAACTCTCCAGCCTCAGGCCTGGCCTCCCTCTGCCCAGCACAACCCAGTCTCCCTGCATCCTTGTTGGCCTCGCCCCCCTGCTTACCAGCTGGGCAGCTGATACCCCCAGCCCCAGGCCCTGCCTCTGTCCATTGTCTTCTTTCCAGAGAAACAGGGTCATCTGGACCTGCTCTCCTCTCCACCCCCTCGGGCTGGAACTGGCTGGTCCCGTCACCAGGGTCCTCTCATCGCAGCCCATTGTCCTTCCACTGGCCAGAACCGGCTCAGGTCGCTGGGGTCTCCATCCTCCAGGCCATCGCCAGGGTCCCAAGTTCCCTCTCTGGTCCTGTATCCCAACGCACTCCCTCTCCCCTCCCCTCATTAAACCAGTAACACCCGGGGACACTGAGTCCCACCCCTCTGCATGCAACCCCCTGGAAAACTGCGAAAAGATAAGAAAATCTCCCACTTCGTCACAAGCCCCTGTAGCCTGCACTGATCTGGGGGAGGGACACAGAGCCAGACCCCTGGTGTGCCCTGGGCTGGGCTCTGGAGGCTTTTGTCAGCTTGGTCTCCACCTCTGCCCTGCTGGGCGCCCAGGAATGCAGGGAATCCTCTGCCTGGCAGGTGCCCAGTGCCCTGGGGCACGATGGAAAGGGGGCAGCTCCCTGGGCTACTCAGCAGGCCACACCCGGGTCATTGGCGCCATGCTGGGCTGGGGAGGCAGCGGGGCCCAGGCCCGGCTGCTGGACATGGACAGGCCTCTCTGAGCCGAGAGATGGGGCCTATCTGCCATCGGGCCCCTGGGGGCAGCTTGCTTTGCTGCTCCTAGCGCTTCCCCTGCTTGTGGGGGGGAGGCCTGGGAACCCGGGGATGGAAGATGGGCCAGACACCATGGTGAGGGGTGACCAGACTGCAGGGTGCTCGGGGTGGGGGTTCTCAGCGGATGGGGAAGGTAGGGGCTCCCTCGCCATCTGTGTCTCCCATGGGTGCCTCACCCCTCATTCCTGGGCAGCCCCCACCCCTAGTGCAGGCCTGTTCTGTTGCTCTAAACTTCCCCCAGCAATTGGAATGGGACTTGGGGCTGCAGAGGGCTGGGGGGCACAAAGGGGGCAGCTGTGCTCTGAGATCTCCGTCAGCACTGGCACAATCACAGGGGTGTTGAAAATTCTGATAGTTTCCGACTTTCCTGACTGTGAAGAAACCCAGAGCTGGGCTGAGCCTGCCCCAGACTGGCTGCCAGGTCCCACCTCCCTCCCTGTGCTGCGTGTTGTGTGGCGTCGTGTCGCTGTAACCCACCCCAGAGGTGGCTGCATTTGAGGGCCGGGTGCAGCAATGCCAGGCTGTAGCCAGTAGGCTGCCAAACTCGGAGTGCTCCTTGGGCTGGAAGGGCCCAGACCCTGCCGTGCACCTGGCCGTGGCTCCCAGGGCATGCGGGGGCCTCAGTCCCAAGGGGAGGTAGCCTGACGCATCGCTCAGTGCCCCCCTGCCTGGCTGCAGAGGGACGGCATAGCTGGAGCTCCCAGCCGGACCACGCAGTGGCCATGAGACGGGCGAGGCCGGGGAGGTGCCAGCCTTGAGGAGTTGCCCAAACCCAAACAAGCACCCCCCACCGCGGCTCCTTATCAGCCCTTGGCAGGGGGCCGGGGGCTGTTGTGTCTGCGTGGCTGCCCAGGGAACAGAGTGTGCGGGAGGGGGCCTGCCCCCCTCCAGCCCCCTGTCTGGCCTGGAGGCTGATCCCCAGAGGCCCCCGTTCCCCGAACTCACGGAAAGGACGCAGCCCCTGCTTGCGCCCCCTCTCCACCTGGCTCCGGAGAGCTGGGGGGCTGCACTGGGGGGGGGGGTCTCTCCCCTCCACACTTTGCACCCAGCCCGAGACAACTCCAGTCCCCTTCACTCCTGACCCGCATCCCCCTGCTAGGCCAGCCCTGCCCCCCCCACAGCTCTGCCTGTGCCCCTCACTCCCAACCCACTTCCCCCTACTAACCCAGCCCTGCACCTCCCAGCTCTGCCAGTGCCCCTCACTCCCGACCCGCAACCCCCTGCTAGCCCAACCCTGCCCCTCTAGCTCTGCCAGTGCCCCTCACAACCCGCAGCCCCTGCTAGCCCAGCCCTGCACACCACAGCTCTGCCAGTGCCCCTCACTCCTGACCCGCAGCCTCCTGCTAGCCCTATTCCTGCTTCCACCCCAGAGCTCTGCCCACCATGTCCCCCCGCCCTATCCAAGCTCTTGCCATCCCCCACGACCCGAGCTCTTGCACATGCCCCCGTGACGAAGATCATTCATTTCCCAGCTCTTTATCCCACCTGCCTGGTGGTTTACTGCCCATCCCATTTGCCGTGCTGCCATGCATGGGTGGGTGGGGACCGGCTCTTCCCCACGCCTCACTTGTGCCCCGACTGCACCCCCGTATCCCCAGGGCAGCCTTTCTTTGCAACATGAGGTTGGGGTCAGGGCGACTGCCCCGTGAGGGCAGCAGCCCCACACACCTGGAGGAGCTGGCAGGAGGGGAAGGCCGGAGCTCACCAGCCAGGGTCCTCGATACGCGCTCCACTGCACCCAACATACCCAAGTGGAGGAACGATTGCCGCGCCGCTGGGGCCGTGTGTCGGAGTGGGCAGAGAGGACATTAGGTGGTGTAATATACATGCCTAGGCACACTCGTGCATCCCATGCAGCGGTTAGCCCTCATGACGGCGCCGGGCTCTGCGTGAGCGCGGAGGACTATCCGTATGCGGAAAGCGGACCGAACCGGTAGCAGTCATCGCATGGGGCCACCAAGTAGCCAGTCAGGCGCAGATGACCGGAGCAGATCTCCTGCCAAGAGAGCACATTAGTGCCATGAGGACCTGCCAGAGGGCCGCGCTCCTCCATGGCTGCCGTGTGTGTCCTGCTGCTGGGGCATTGGGCTCCCCCAAGCACGGGAGTGACTGGCGCCCCTCAAGTCTGCGTTCCTTGCCCTGCAGCTGCTACCCAAGCCGTCTGACAAACCACCTCACTACCACCTCCAGGCAACCGCCACCACGACCACCGGCCAGCTCGCCGACTCGACTATCCTGAAAATCACGCCGAGGGAGGGTGGAAGGATAGGATCGCCTTAATGATACCTCCCTCGGAATGTGGTGGAAGGGAAGTGCTCGTCACAGTCCGTGCCCCCCCCATCCCATTCACTTGTCTGCCAGTCTATCTCCAAACACCTACCGCGCACAAATATCCAATAAAATGTAAATCAAGTCCGTGGGACGGGGGCTCGCGTTTCGCGATCAGTCCACTAGTCTAGGACGGAACCCAAGCCCCACCGTCCCAGCAGCTCGTGTGGCGCTGAAGGAGATCGGTGAGATGGGAAGCTTGAGTGCGCGCTGGTTCGCAGTAAAGGCAGGGGATGCAGCTAGAGACAGCCAGGACTCTTAGGGCGCGCGTTAGCTTTGTCGTAGCCTTCGTGCACATGACTCTCGTACTCGCGACAACTCTCCTTCCTGGCTTCTCATTGAAGCCTCAGTGTTCCCTGTTGATTGGACATTGTGAGGCGGTCAGCTTCTGGAGCGTAGCGGCGGGTCTCTCATGTCGGTTGGAAAGCGGTCATGCTGGTGAGACCACTCTGCTGGTCTGGATGGGTCCCAATGGAGAGCCACTGAGACCCGACAGCTCTGGCTGCACACTCAAGCTGCTTGACCTAGCAGGTACCCCCATAACGCCGGGGCACACCTGCATCGAGCCAGTGGCTGTGGGTGCAGATCGTGGCTGTCGGTCCCCGCCAGCTGATCGTTCTCCACATATGAGGCAAGGCATGCGTCACCGGGGGGGCTCGCCCACAGGGTTTAGCGGGCAAAGGTGGTGGGCAGCTGGGGCAGGATGCCAACAGAAAGCCTGAGCTTTTGCTTC
>NC_133789.1:2819056-2866524 GCF_003597395.2 Chelonoidis abingdonii
GAAGCAAAAGCTCAGGCTTTCTGTTGGCATCCTGCCCCAGCTGCCCACCACCTTTGCCCGCTAAACCCTGTGGGCGAGCCCCCCCGGTGACGCATGCCTTGCCTCATATGTGGAGAACGATCAGCTGGCGGGGACCGACAGCCACGATCTGCACCCACAGCCACTGGCTCGATGCAGGTGTGCCCCGGCGTTATGGGGGTACCTGCTAGGTCAAGCAGCTTGAGTGTGCAGCCAGAGCTGTCGGGTCTCAGTGGCTCTCCATTGGGACCCATCCAGACCAGCAGAGTGGTCTCACCAGCATGACCGCTTTCCAACCGACATGAGAGACCCGCCGCTACGCTCCAGAAGCTGACCGCCTCACAATGTCCAATCAACAGGGAACACTGAGGCTTCAATGAGAAGCCAGGAAGGAGAGTTGTCGCGAGTACGAGAGTCATGTGCACGAAGGCTACGACAAAGCTAACGCGCGCCCTAAGAGTCCTGGCTGTCTCTAGCTGCATCCCCTGCCTTTACTGCGAACCAGCGCGCACTCAAGCTTCCCATCTCACCGATCTCCTTCAGCGCCACACGAGCTGCTGGGACGGTGGGGCTTGGGTTCCGTCCTAGACTAGTGGACTGATCGCGAAACGCGAGCCCCCGTCCCACGGACTTGATTTACATTTTATTGGATATTTGTGCGCGGTAGGTGTTTGGAGATAGACTGGCAGACAAGTGAATGGGATGGGGGGGGCACGGACTGTGACGAGCACTTCCCTTCCACCACATTCCGAGGGAGGTATCATTAAGGCGATCCTATCCTTCCACCCTCCCTCGGCGTGATTTTCAGGATAGTCGAGTCGGCGAGCTGGCCGGTGGTCGTGGTGGCGGTTGCCTGGAGGTGGTAGTGAGGTGGTTTGTCAGACGGCTTGGGTAGCAGCTGCAGGGCAAGGAACGCAGACTTGAGGGGCGCCAGTCACTCCCGTGCTTGGGGGAGCCGAATGCCCCAGCAGCGAGGACACACACGGCAGCGGAGGAGGCGGGCGCCTCTGGGGCAGGTCCCTCATGGCGACTAATGTCTGTCTGGCAGAGATCTGCTCTGGGCACTCATGCCTGTGGCTACTGTGGCCCCTGCGTGACTGTCCGGTCTGCCCTTCCGCAATTAGGAATGAGTCCTTCCCGCGCCTCACGCAAGCCGGGCGCCGTCCCATGAGGGCTAAACCTGTGATGGAGATTTGGCGGGTGCCCCTTGGGCATGTTTATTACACACCTAATGTCCTCCTGCCCCAGCTCCGACACACGCCCCAGCTTGGCGCGGCATCGTCTCCCTGGTAGTTTGGTGCTGGGCGGATCGAGGACCTGGCTGGTGAGCTCCGGCCTTCCCCTCCTGCCAGCTCCTGCCAGGTGTGGGGGCTGGCTGCCCTCACTGAGGGTCAGTCGCCCTGACCCCAACCTCATGTTGCAAAGAGGCTGCCTGGGGATACGGGGGTGCAGTCGGGGCACAAGTGAGCGTGGGGAAGAGCCGGTCCCCACCCACCCATGCAGGGGCAGCACGGCAAGGGACTGGGCAGTAAACCCCCAGGCAGGGGTGATAAAGAGCTGGGGAAATGAATGATTCTTCGTCACAGGGGCATGGCAGAGCTCGGGGTGGGGGAGGCAAGAGCTGTGGATAGTGCGGGGGGACATGGTGGGCAGAGCTCGGGGGTGGAAGCCAGGAATACTTTGCAGAGGAGGGGCCCAGGCCATCAGTTGCTAGGATACAGAGTGCCAGGCATTAGGTGCACTGGCCCTTTGCTCTGCCAGATACTTAAGAACTGCCTAGGGGACACTGAGGCACCAACACAGTGTTCAGAGCAAACATTAGGAACAGTCCCAGTTCGTCACACCCTGCTGCCCAGGGGCCTGGCACAGGCACAGCTCCCAGCCCGCCTGCCTTGGCTCTTTCAGACGGGGACGCTGGCGACACAGAGCCGACGCAGAAAATCCTGCTGAGCAAACCCCCCCTGGGGCCGGCCACCCAGAGCCAGGTGCTGGTGCTCAAGCATGCTGCGGGGGGTGGGACGCAGGCCCCCCTGGAAACACGAGACCAGGTGCGTTGGGGGAGGTAGCGAGTGGGGGGCGGCCATGGGGGGAGAGTGACTGTGTGTGCGGCCAACATCACACTGATAAGTGTACGTCGGGGGCTGAGCGGCTAGTGGATGGGTGGGGGTGAATTGGGGGATGGAGAGGATGGGGTGGGGGTGTGCATGGCAGGGACGGGTGAGGGGTCCGTGGGGGGATGGGGAGGATGGGTTGGGGTGCATGGGGGGATACCCAGCCTCAGCCACACCCCAATACCCTGATACTCAGCCGCCCGGCCGCCCCCTGATACCTGGCCACGCCCCCGATACCCATAAACACCCTGACACTCAGCCGCACTCTGATACCTAGCCCCCCCCATTACCCCACAGACTGGGGCCAGTCTTCCAGTTAATCAGTTTCCTCTGCTTGTGTCCTTCCCCCTTATCTCAGGGCCCTGTGGGCCAGACACAACAGCCACAGCTCAGCCCTTGCCCGGTGAAAAGGTTTTTTGCTGCTGTTTTTCTGGCTTTAGGACTGGATCTGCTAAGACACCCCCCCACCCCCTCCTGACACCAAGCCCCCGCCAGCCTCTGCATGGGTCCCTCCCTCGCTTAGAAGGGAGGCCCCCAGCCCAGCCCCAAGAGCTGGGGTGGGTGGGCTCAGGGGCTCTGTGGATTCTGCACATCACTCCCCCTGCCCAGAGAGCCCCCACGTGCAGCTCCCCCGAATTCAGCCCTGATGCCTCAGGGATGGGTGGCTGAAGGGGCCTCAGAAAGCTGCTGCTGCAGCACCCTCAGGGGCAGGCAAACAGGGCGTGGAGATGGCAGAGAGCCTGGGGACAGGTGCCTCACTGCCCCTAGAGCCGCCTGGTTCTCAGGCTATTTATCAGTGTGGCCACATGTACCAGGACCTGGACCCTGCCACATGCGGGGCTGGGTGGCCAGAATCCAGAGCCCACCGTGCATGGGGCTGGGGGGGCCAGAACCCAGAGCCCACTGCATGCAGGGCCAGAACCCAGAGCCCACCACATGCAGGGCCAGGGGGCCAGAACCCAGAGCCCACCACGCATGGGGCCAAGTGGCCCGAACCCAGAAGAGTTTTTTTAGCATGTAGCCAGGCCACAGCTTTGTACTAACTGAGGTTCCTTAGGCCCCCAGGTTGGCACTAGGACTCCAGAGGGAGTAGACAGGGCAGCTGTACCTCCACCCAGACAGCAAGGGGCCCATGGGTGCCTAGAGGCCCTTGGCCCAGCCAGCCTCAGTGGGAGGAGAGAGCACTTTTGGGTGAGGATGCAAGCAGGAGGGAGGGGAGAGCAAAGCAGGATGGGTAAGCGCATGCAAATCAGGCAGCCAAGCCCCTCCCTGCCTGCGGCTGGGGGCAATGATAAGGGGCCAGATGGCTGCCCCAGGGGGCAAGAGGAGTCACCCCTGGGCTGTCCAGGGGCTGAGGAGCTGACACAGCAATGGGGCCAGGACTGATTTTGCCACCCGTGGCCCCGTTTCTCCTAGACGCCTCCAGCCCCTGCCGCCCGTGCCCGCCCCTCCCCTGGGCTCTTTGAGGGGAGCGCGGAGGAGGAAGAGGAGTTCCTGCAGATCAAGGTAAGGGGGTGGGGGGATCTACTGCCCCACTCTCTCTAGTTGCTGATGGTGTGGGCCTGACCTGAGCTGGATGGACACACAGTCGCTCCCTCTCCATCCTCCCCACCACCCGCCTGCCCCGCACTGCCCTGCACCCCTCCAGCCTGTCCCGCCCTAGGAACGGGCCCTTTCCAGCCAGGCAGTGCCGCCTCCGGCCCTGGGGCCTCTTCCTGCACGCTTCTAGGCAGCCACGGCTCTGAGCCTGCCAGGGCCACTGCCAACATGAGAGAGCCTGGGGGGCCTCCACAACCGGGGTGGGATCCCCCCGCAGAGGCAGGCAGCAGATGGAGACATTTCGGTGAGGTGACTCCAGCTGACCTCTGCCACTGCCCCGCTGGGGCGGCTGCTCTGGCTGGATGGGAGCAAAGGGAGGGTGCCAGCCCAGCTGAGATTCTCAGCCCGCTCCATCGGGCGGGCACTTCTGCCAGCAATGCCCCCTGGCATTTAGATTCAAGGGGGGGCGTGGCAATGGGGCTGATGCTCCATCTTTCTCTGATTTCTCACAGGCAACTACAAAGGGTCCGACGCCAGCAGTGCCCACCCCCCGGCCAGCTGCCACCCTTCCGCAGGTGAGTGGTGGAAAAGGCCGTTCCTGGCACAGCCTGCCCTGGGCTGAGCAGTGAGCACCAGCCGCTCATGCAGGAGGAGGAGCGTCCATGCCAACCCTCCCCTTAACTGTCCCTCGACTGCTCCGAAGCTACCCATGCCAGCAGCGGCCAGAGTCCCGCCAGGATGGACCCCGGTCGTGCATGGGTACCAGGCCTCCTGCAGAGAGGGAAGCCGCTGCGGCTGTGCCAGCAGAACAAAGGAGTTTCCAGTCCAGCCCTCTCACCACCCCAGATCTCCCTTGCTGTGCCCTGTGACCACCTGAAGCCCAGCGGGGATGGGGCTGGCACTGCACCCGGTCAGTGCCCGCAGCAATCAAGGCTGTTTCTGTCTCCTAGGTGACTGGTAACCTCTCGCAGTGCATCTGCCCAGCCGTCCCCGGCCCCCCTGGGCCCCCTGGCCCAAAGGTAGGAAGGAAGGGAGCGATGGGGGGCTCTGTCCTGGGGCTCAGGGATGGGCCCCCCATGCATTTGGGGTGCCTAGCCCCTCGAGAGCTTGGTTTTGAAGGGTGATGGGTTTTCGGAGGCTCCCTGGGGCTGCACACGCTCTTCCCCCTCCCCTGATTCAGGCCATGGCTTTTCATGGAGGTGTTCGCTTACAAAGCACCCCATTCCATCGCTAGCCGGAGCGCACCGAGCACCACAGGGTGGGCGGGGGGGCGGGACAACGCCCTGCCCGCACAGGCCATCAGCCAGGCCTGAACCCGGCGCCACTGGGGGTGTGAGCAGCTCCCGCCAAGTCAGCCACCGCCTGGCCGCTAGCGGGGACAAACCCACGCCAGACTGCACCCGCTCCTGCCCCACTCTCTGGGACCAGCAGAGGATCGGGACCCCCTCGAGCGCTGGCGGTTCCCGAGTGGGTTCAAACATGGACCGACCCAGTTCCCAGCGGGGCAGAGGGTGGGGGCAGGGGAGCTAGAAGGGCAACTCACTGACCAGTTCCCCCAGGGGCTCAGCCCATCCATGGCATATCTTCACCCCAACAGGGAGAAAAAGGAGAGCGGGGGCCCCCGGGGGAAATTGGCCTGCCGGGATTCTCTGGGGAGCGAGGCCAGGCGGGGAGCCCAGGGCAGCCTGGCCCCCAGGGGCCGCCGGGTCTCCCTGGGCCTCCGGGCGTGCCGGGGCTGGCAACTGGCGCTGAAGGGCTGGACGAATCTGAGAACGAGGTGAGGGCAGGATGGGGTGCTGGGGTTTCAGCCTGCTTGGGGAGCGAGAGGGAGAGCAGAGACCACATGGGAGGGGAGAGCTGGGGGGCGTCCGGCTGGATCAGGGCCAAGTTATCCTTAATCTGCCTACAAAATCCCGGCAGGGGCTGCAGTGGGATGGGGGGGGCGTGTGGGGGATGGGTCAGCGGGAACAGGGCAGGGGCAGTGGGAGTGGAGCAAGGCAGGAACTGCAGGGGCAGGACAGGGGCAGTGGGGGTGGAGCAGGGCAGGGCTGCGGGGGCAGGACAGGGGCAGTGGGGGTGGAGCAGGGCGGGGCAGCAAGGGCAGGGCCGTGGGGCAGAGCCATGGGGCCAGTGTGGAAGAGGAGGGGGCTGCAATGGGGGCAGAGCGGGTGCAATGGGCGATGGATGGGGAGGCTGGCACCACAGAAGTGGCTCTGCTGTATCTCTTCTCTCTCCTGCCAGCTGACAAAACAGCTGCTCATGCCTGGTGTGGCAGGGCCGCCTGGACCCCAGGGTTTGCCCGGCTACCAAGGGCCTCCAGGCCCCCAAGGCTACCCCGGGCATGAAGGCATCCAAGGCCCCCCTGGACCGCCAGGCCGTGAAGGGCAGCAAGGACCTCCTGGCCCTCCAGGGCCACTTGGGGCCCCAGGGCCACCAGGCTTCCAAGGCCCCCCAGGGCCCGACGGCCCCCTCGGGCTTCCGGGACTCTCAGGGCCTCCAGGAGCTCCAGGGCGTGATGGGCCCCCCGGCCCCGCAGGGCCTGTGTCGCCACCAGGAAACCCGGGGCCTGCCGGGGAGCCAGGATACCCTGGGCCCAAGGTAACGAGCCGATCGGGCCGAGGTGGGCACAGGGCCATACCCAAGGCAGCATGAGAGGGCCTGGCTGAAGGGAGCAGGCGCCAAGCTGGTGCTGCTCACACCAACATGACAGCGGCTTGTCCCTGGAGAGGAGAGTGTGGTCAGGACTCCAGGGTTCTGCTCCCAGCTCCATCACTGCAAGTAGTCATTGCCCTGCTCCGTGCCTCAGTTTCCCCAGCTGTGGGGCGGGTTTAATGCCAGGCCCCACCCTAGGCACTGTTTGCAGAGCATTGGGTCCCCCAGACGGGCCGGGGTCGTGTGTTCTTGGCTCTTTCACCCCCTGCGCTGTGTCCCTGCAGGGCGAGATGGGTGATCTTGGCCAGCCCGGCCCTCCAGGCAGCCCTGGCTTGATGGGAGAGAAGGGCTCCCCAGGCCCGCCCGGGCCCATGGGGCCACCAGGACCACCTGGGGAGAACAGGGTGAGTGGCGCGAACTCGGTCGCATCTCGCCTGCCTGCCAGTGCCCGGAGCTCCCAGACACCCATGGGAGCATTGCTGTTGTGCCAGGCTGTGGGGGGTCCTTGGACTTCAGGGGGCACAAGGGTTGCAGTGGGGGGGTCACATGCTGGCAGCTGTGGGGGGATCCAGGGCGGGAATGTTTCACGGGGCCTTTGTGCGGGTCTAAAAGGCGACCTCAGGTGTGTGGGGTGGGTCCAGCCCCCCGTGCCGTCACGCTGGGCGAGTGCCCAGACAGCCCCTCACAGCTGTGTTCTTCTCACTGCAGTGTGACCCACACTCTTCAGGGCACCCCAGATGGCCTGGCCCGCCGGGCCCAAAGGTGAGTACTGGCCGACAAGGGAGAGCGCCCCCTACTGAGCCCCCTGCAGCACAGCGGCCCCAAGCTCTGCACCGGGCCACTAATCCCCCTCCCTGCAGCCTCGGCAAGCCGAACAGGTAACCTCCCCACCCTCCCAGCTGGCTCTGCTGAGCCTCCCCACATGGGCTCTGGAACACAGAGGAAAGTCCGAAAGTCCATCTTCAGCACTGCAGCACTTGGCTCCCCCACTCCCACCTGCGCCCCGCCCCGGGCGCTCCCCTCCCCTGCCACAGGGAGGCCTCTCCCCTGCCCCACAGCTCCACCCTGGGCAGGAGATTTCTAAGGCATAAGACGCATGTTTGGTTGAATCCGGGACAGTCCGGTGTGCAAAGTTGGGCAGAGATCACCCTACCCCACTGCCCCCTGTTCTGTTCCTGGCCCACTGGTACAACCCCCCGGGCAGCTTTCCTTCCTCCGCTTTTAGCCCTTCACTGGAGCTCCCGTCCGCTGTGACCGAGAGACATGCGGGCTGTCAAATACTCCCCTCTGGTCTGGGCACTGGGGTCAGGGCTCCTGGCTCCGGATCCACCGCCAGCGCTGCTGTGTGACCCCAGGCAAGCCACTGCAGTGCTCTGTGCCTCAGTTTCCCTATGTGTATGAGAGGATGGCTCCCACTTCCCAGGGCACTGGGGCTGGGCAAGTGGGGACTGTGAATCCCTAGGAGAGCCAGGGCTCTGATGGGACCGTCTCCGTTTTGTACAGGGTGAAAAGGGAGACCCTGGTGAGCAGGTGAGTAGCCATGGAAACACGGCAGGGAGCCGGCTGTGCCACAGCATGGCCCTGGCAGCACTGGGGCTGGCATAGTGCAGGCAGCCATTGGGAAAGGTTGCCCAGGGTGCCTCCACCCGATGCCATTCCATCCCTCTGCCAACACCCCTCAGTCCGGACCCGCTGCAGGACAGGGCACAGACTGCCACGGACGGGCCAAATCCACTGCGGGGTTGGATGGGGGCCAGAGACCGGCCAACTCATTTCCCTTGTGAATTACGCCCCATTTCCAGAGTCCCAGTGCCCCAGCCAGCCCCCCACACGCCTGGCCCCAGAGGAGATCACAGACCCTCTCTCTTTTTCTGTGTTGGCTCACCAGGGATGCCGTAGCTGTCCCGGGGAGGCTGGGTTCCTGCCAGGCCACCCTTCCTTCCCCGGCTCCAGGGGCCCGTACGGATCCTGGGTGCCACTGACATACCAAGAGGTTTGTCTGAAGTCGTTTGCATGTTCGGGGGGGGGGGGGGGGGCTGTCAGTGCCATGAGCCAGGGGCATGGGGACTGTCTGTGGGCTGGGAAGGAGCCTCTCACCCGCCTTTGCCGCACACCAGCTGGAGCCGACCCAGCGCCTCTGCCTGGCCCATCGCCCCCACAAGGCAAGGGGCATGGCCTGGGCACGCCCAGTGAGCACCACCCTTCCTGCGAGCCCGAGGCCAGGGGAGACAGGCGGCCGAGCTGGGGTGCAAATGCAATGAGCGTCGCTATAGATCTGGGCCCCATCCCCTGACCTGCACCCAACCCGTCCACAGGAGACTCCCCCTGTTCTCTCTCTCCCTCTCCAGAACGGCAAGGTAGAGACGGAGATTTATGGTGCAATCCTCCCTCACGTGAGTTGTGGCCTGGGTCTTGTCTGCACAGCCCGAGGGGGCCATGGGCCGGGACAGGCCCAGACCTTTCCTGCACTCCAGGGCCCAGGGAGGGGTTCCTGGGGGCTCGGAGATCCTAGACCGGGAAGAAAGCGGGGCACCGAGTGGAGGAATCCAGCTGGCTGGGGAGGAGAATGAGGCAGGGCCGTAGGAGAGTGCGCAGTGAGCAGTGCAGGGGAGGCTCTGGGGAAAAGCCCAGGGGCGGGAGGGCAGAGAGATGATAGGCAGGCTCTGGTCCGGCAGCACCCTCCTCCCCAGGACACGCAGCACCAGCCCACTAACAGATCCACTGCCAATTCTGTGCTGATCTTTATTTCAGGGTCTCCCTGGCCACCCTGGAGCACCAGGCCCCCCCGGTCCCCCGGGGGCCCCCGGAGCACCAGGCGTCCTCTACCTCAATGTAAGGATCCCGGCCGATGGTCGGGCGTGCGTTTGCGCCAGTGCTCGGTTACTAGACTCAATGCAAACCAGCCTGTCTTTGATTTCAGAGGGTTTATCCCGTCCACCCCAGGCCGTTCTGCAAACAGCCGGTAAGACATGGGCCTCCTGGGCCCCCTGCCAGCCTCCCCTGCTGCTCACAGCCAGACTCAGGGCAGCAGTGAGATCGTGGAGGGACTAGGTAGCCCCAAATCTTTGAGGCTGCTGAGCTCCTGCCTAGGGAGCCCGGAGCAGAGGGCAGGGCAGGTTCCTGGGGCAGACCCTTCCCTGACCCCGCCCGGCCTGTGCTGTCTTGCGGCTCACGCCTCAGGTGCTGTTTGGATCTGCCGCTTGTCTCCCCGTAAGCCCAGGGCCCGTTCAGACAAGCATACAAATCACCATCCGTCCCTCCTCAGGCCAGAAATAGCCCCCTAGGACAGCCCTCGCACTTCCCCCGGGGGGGATGAGCTCGGGTTGCTATGGCTAGACTGGAGGAATGGCTTCTGCCCCAGCCCCTCTCCCACTTGTCATCCCAGCTGCCCTGTGCCATCAGAGACAGGCCCTCACGCTGATAGATCCACATGCACTTGTTTTTTCCAGGTGACCCACAATGCGGCTGGGCTCTCAGGTAGGGACATGGCTCTCAGCATTTCAGGTGGACATGGACCAGATTTCAGGCCCCGTTAGGAGAGATATGGGCCCTCCTTGGCCTCCCCACACCTGTCCCGTGCTCCCCGGGCTGCTGACTCCCAGGGCACATGGGCAGCACCTTCCAGTAGCCCACTGCAGAATATTTCCAGGGGAAGGTCTGTAGCTCTCTGAGCTGCCCCTGGGCTGCCCCAAAGCCCTCCTGGAGTCAGTGGGTGTCTTTCCGCTGGCTCCCGTGAGCTCTGCCTCGGCGATGGTGCTGCCCCCATGGCCCCACGAGACAGATGGGCTCACAAGCCAGGCCTTATACTGGTCTCACTGAGCCCAGGGGAGGCACCTCTCCTTGCCCGGCTGGGACCCTGTGGCCAGCTAGGAGTAGATGTTAATGAGCGTTCTCTGTCCTCTCCCCCCGATCTCGAGAGGTCTCCCTGTCCTTGTGACGGGCACTGTGTGAGGACCTCCCCTCTGGCTGAGTGCCTGCAGCTGGGCGGGCCTGGGGGCCAATGGCTTCCTCGTGCTGCATGCCCATCATCTGCTTCAGGGCAGCCTTGGGGTTTGCTTTGGATTGAAAAATATCTGGGAAACAGGGAGACCCAACAAGTTCCCTGCCCCACCCCTGCCAAGGACGAGCCGGGAAGCGGCACCTTCCTTGAGTTCTTAGCATGCCGCTCTCCTGTGAGAACCTTGGTGGCCATACCCTGCTGTTACTGCTCAGGGCAGCAGGGCTCCAGCTCGGCTTCTCTGCCCAGTGGAGACAAGGGATCCTTTACTCCTTAGCCCCGGAGGCCCTCTGGAATGGGGCTAGAGCAGCTCTCAGACGGAAAGGCTCCCTCTCCATGCACACCAGCCAAGATCCTGCCAGGAGGAACCACGGGGTGGGTAGCGGGGCACAGGGTCTGCTCTCTCTGGCTGGCCAGAGCTCTGCCGAACCCACCTGTGCAGCAGGAACCTTACATGTCTCTGCTGCTCTCTAGATGCTGAGTCATCTCAAAAGGACGTGCCTGACCCCCCAGCTGACACCAGGGTGTGTATTGGATTTTGGCGTCTTGTAGCATCCCTTGTCTTCCTTCCTGGCAGCAGCTTTCCATGCCCTGAGCAGCCGGGGGCGGGGGCGGCAGAAAGCTAGGACTGGCCAGCGCAATGAAGAGACTCGTCCGTAAGGGCACCGCCACCACGTCCCAGGGACATCAGCTGCAGCAAACTGCCTCAATACACCCCTCCAACCACGTGGCAAGCATGTTGGCCACCCACACCCAGGCATCATGGGGCTTCAAATGCATCCACTCCCCAGCGTCCAGCACCATTGGTGGGAGCCGGGCTTTTGGGTTATCTGCATGAGGGAGAAATCACTGGAGACAGCACTGGCCCGAGAACAGGACCCGTCCCAAGTGTCACAACCTGCTGCCACAGCCATTGCTTGTGCTGGGGGCTGCTGTGCTGGACGGATCTAGGACCCTCCCGGTTGTTGCCAGCTTGGGGTGGTGCCAGATTGGGAACGGCCCAGCATGGGCTGCAGCAGCCAGGCCACGGGTGGAATGGCAGGACCACGGCTAAGGGTTTTTCTGCGATCTGGCCACTAACCCATGACTGCTGCTTCTCCTTCCCTCAGCATCACACCTGGGTCTTCAAGTCGAAGGAGCTGATGTTCAAATCCAGTTCATCTGTCCCTGAAGGAAGCCTGGTCTACGTCAGAGATGAGAACAGCGCCTTCATCCGAACCCTGAGAGGCTGGAGCAAGCTCCTGGTACGGGAGCAACAATCTCAGACCCCAGAGTGCCGAGGCTGGGTTTTCTGGGTCGCTAGCAATAGCCAATGCTTGGGGTCCCCATGGCACCTTTCTCATGCAGCCTGTCAGTAGTGAATAGAATTCCTGACATACAGTCCTGGGTCTGAAATGCTCCAGTAGCAGCAATGGCAGCTTAGTGAGCTGTTAAATGTGTTTTCTTTAATACACCTGCTTACAGGGGGGAAACAAGTCAAGCCAAGGGGGAAAGGAGAAAAGATCACCAACTTCTGTAGAATTTATCCACGTTCCGGGGGAAATTCCCCGCAGGCTTCTCTCCTGCCCGGCGCTAGGCTCCCAAAGGAAATGTTCATTTCCAATAAGAATCCAGTGGAAAATGGGGACAGGTTTCCCTAAAAGGAACCATAAGTGAATAACACCACAGGACTAGATCGAGACCTAACACACCCTTCTCTCTCTCTCTCTCTCTTGCTCATGTGATTTTGCTCAGCTGGAAGATTCGGATTCCATATTGGCTGGCGATGACCCCTCTGTGTCCACAGAACATCGTCAGGTGAGGACTCTCTAGTGACTGGTGCATCTGCCCCCCACTGCTGATCTGTGTCACCGGAGAGGCCATGCTCAGAGATCCTGGCCAGCCGCCCTTGTCTTCATCGGGGAGTTTAGCCACCAGCATGTCACGTGGATGTGAACTCTGGGCGTGGACAGGGGGCACATGCAGAAGGCTCACACTAGTGCAATGGCTCTATACTAGGGTTTGCACCAGGGTCGCTGTCTCTGTGTTGAACAGGTCTTGCACACCACGGAGTCGATTCTGCCCCAGCATAGGCAGCTCCAGCTCCATTGACTCCGTGCTGTGATGTCCACATCCAGCTGTATCCTGAGTTCCTCTGACTCCAACCCAAGGCCTGAGCGCTGACAATGCAGAACTGGGACTCTGCCACCAGCTGGCCTGGCCTGGCCAGCTGCTTTGCTTCCCAGCAGAGCCTGCCCAGGTCCCTGCAGGGCACTGAGCGCGAGAAGGGTGTGGACGTGACCCGTGGCTGGGGAAATGACTCCGCACTGCGAGCGTGGCTGGTCCGGAATTCTCACCAGACGAGAAGCGTGACAGCCGTGGGGTGGCCACTCACTGGAGGGGGTCAGGCCAGGAAAGGAAAGCGCCAGGCTGAGGAAGGGCAGCGCACGTGGCCTCTGTACCCCTCCCGCTCCCGAGAAGGGAGCTGTGGGGCCGGAAGGAAGCAAGGAATGGGAGGGCGCCTGCCCTGCCTGGCGCTGGGGCTAAGCGCTCTTGCTCTGGGGATGCAGAAGCTCAGACGCTGCAGCTATGGGAGTGGACCGGTAGCGTCAGAGAGGCCATTTGGGGGCAGGGGAGCAATGGGACACTGAGCTTAGGGCGGGATGGGCCCCTGGGACTTCATCGATTTCCAGGTCGCAAAGGACAACTCTGACTCCCTGGCCATCCCTGCCCGAACCTCCCTCCCTCCATGGAATTCACACTGCCATGGTAGCCTGGACCAGGGCTGTGCTCAGCAGGGTCTGTGTAAAGCCCGTTAGTCAGACCCAGTGTGAGATCCGTGGGGCCGGACCCTTGGCTTCACCAGGCCCGTGAAGTGCTGGGCACGCCCGAGTCTGCTCCGAGCGGGTAACGTCCCTAGAGGCTGATGTGCTGTTTGTTTCCTAGGTCTCAAAGGAAGGGAGCCAAGCAGCCACCGGCATCCTGCCAACTAGCATCACCGTGAGGGTGCCTTCGGTAAGCCGTGGGCTGGCCTTCCCCTTCCCCTGGGACCCTCTGGGTGCTAACGAGGGCTCCCCATCCTGATGCCTAGGTCCCGCCAGCAACGTGGAGGCAGCTTGTGGGGGGCGGGCTGTCACCTCCAGGCTGATCCAAGCTGTGAAGGATCCTCCCCCAGCCCAGCCAGGGGCTGTGATATGGGATGTGCAGGGCAGGAGGCTCCAGGGCAGAGCCCAGCACCTGTCCAGCCAGTGGCCATCAGCACTCTTGCCCACATGCAGTTCCCGTCTCTGGCTCGGGGAACGACGTGTAGCGGTGCTCAGTCCGTCCCAGAGCCTCAGGTTTCAGCTGTGTGATCTCTCAGCGCCACCAGGCCTGCTCCGAGACAGCACCATTAGCACAAGGTTTCATACCATGGGTATCCCATGTGGTTGACAGGCCCCAGTGTGCGCGACACCCTTGGGTGCTGGTACCCTGTTGAAAGACAGACCCGCTAGCGCTCCCCCCACCCCACCTGTCCCTGTTCCCCCCTCTGCTTTCTCAGCTCCGCCTGGTCGCGCTGAACTTCCCACTGCCCGGCGATATGAACGGGCTCAGCGGCGCGGACCTGCAGTGCCACAGGCAGTCGCAGGAGGCCCAGCTCTCCAGCACCTTCCGGGCCTTCCTGTCATCGCCCACGCAGAACCTGGTCTCCATCGTGAGGAGGACAGACAGAGCTCTGCCCATCGTCAATCTGAAGGTGAGTAACAGTCTGATTGCAGCAGCGTCGTTAGGGTGGGCCGACTGCAGCTGCTGGGTCCATTTACCACGCCCAGCGCTGGTGCCTTGGAGCCTCCAGGAAAATGGTTAAAAATGTTCTCAGAGACTCCCAGAAGCTAAAACCCACTAGGCCTTTCCCCCTCAGCAGGACCATGCCCTACGGCCTATTCTCCTGGGCACCATTCAGTTCCGGTGTCCACCGAGAGCCCTCCACAGCCAGAGCATCTCACTGAGCCTGGCCCCTCAGCCTCAATGGACCCCTGGCCACTCAGAGCACCCTGGGCCTTCCAGCTTGTTTGCAATAGAGACCCATGCGTGGAAGTCCCCGTGAATCCACCTGAACCTGGTCTGGTTCCGATCTGGCCAGCCCCTGGCCCGCGAGCCTGTCTTGCTGCCTGGCTGGCCCGGTACAAGATGAAACCTCTGTGATCGCTCGTGCTCAGTCAGCCTGATTCCAATGGCAGGGCCAGCGGCTGGCGAAGAGTTGGAACTCCCTGTTCGGAGGTGATGGTGCCGCCCGCTTCAACGCGCTGCGTTTTCCCATCTACACCTTCGACGGCCGGAACGTGCTGACGGATCCCAGCTGGTGAGCGCGAGGACGGGAGAGCGTAGCAGCATGCGAGCGAACTCTCCACCTGCCCGGAGCACAGCGGGGCAGTCACTGGGGCAGTCGCTGTGGGGAGACCTTGGTGGGGAGGGGACAATGCAAAGAAATCATTCCTAAGGGACCTTAATTGCCTGACGAGCCCCCCCTTTGCCCTCCCCTGCTGCAGGCTCCGCCCCTAGAGAGAGCCCTGTAGCAAAGGACCTGGGAGTGAAAGGGTTTAAACCAACACCAACACCCCCCCAGTAAGTTTCACTTCCAGGGGCCCTGCACCGGTATGTTGGTTGGTTATCTATGACGCTGTTGCATGGGCCGGGACTCTGTTCCTGGGGCCTGAAGTGCCTGGGAACCAGTCAGAAGGGAAGATGTTGTTGCAATCGCCTGCCCCCTCCCCAGTAACCTCTGGCGGCGGGGGAGGCTGGGTCTGGCTTCTCGGCTGGGAGGGACGCTGCCTGCAGTCTAAGCAGCTCGAGGGTTAACCCCAAGGCTGAACTTTTCAAAAGCAGCTACTGATTTGGGGGCCCTGGCTGGAGCCACGCGCCTGGGGCCGGGTGTGCCAAGCTCCCCTTGACTTCCCCGGAGGGTGGGCACCCAGCACCTCTGAAAATCAGGCCCTGCGTGGCTTTCTGCTGGCCCCCACTGATCCCAGCCTGGCACTGTCTCCTCAGGGCTCACAAGGCGATCTGGCATGGCTCCAGCCCGCGTGGGCACCGAACCCCGAAGGAGGACTGCCAAGGGTGGCGGGCCAGCCTAGCCGAGGGCTTTGCCTCTCCCCTGACCGAGGGGAGGCTCCTGGCTGAGCAGCGCCGCGACTGCTCCAACTCCCTGGTCGTCCTGTGTGTGGAGATCAGCTTCCTGTAGCTGCACATGTGGTGATGCGAGCCACCGTGGGGCAGCTGGCGAGGGCCGTGGGCTGGTGATCCCACCAGGAGAGCCGACGGTCACCTGCCGGCCCTGGGGCTGCTCTCGGCTCTGGGGTTATTTCACCGTTATCCCCTGTAGTGGAGCCAGCTTTGTACCCATAGCCAGAGGGGTCTATCCTTGACCAGGATGGGGATCCATGTGTGCAGAATAGAGACCAATGGAAAGGCTACTGGGATGCCTCCCAAACTCAGAGCCATGCCACCGCCGAGCCATGTCTCCAGGGCGTTGGATCTAGTTAGTTAGCGCTAACCATGGGGCCTCCCCAGGAGAGGGGGCCATTCCCCCAAACCAGTGCCCCATTGAGGTCCCAGGCATGCACCGCAGTGAGCACTGGGGTGCAGATGAGACCTAGGTTTCGGGGCCAGTGTTCTCTGCACTGATGCCGTTGTGCAGCTCCACCAGGGACTCTCCAGAAGCTAAAAGCTCTTCTCCGGTCACCAAGTAGATGGGGAAACCTGCCAGAAGTGGTAGCTGTGCTTCCATGCCCCCTCATTCTGCCTCTGTCAACTCGCAGCTGCTCCCCACTCCTCCCTCTGCCATCTTGGGCTTGGGTTCCCAACGGGTAAATGCCCCCCACCCTCCAGGCCCAAGGTTCTGTCCCTAGCTCTGGCTTTTTCCAGCCGTTGTTCCCGAAGCAATCAGTGGAGAGGTAGGGGGAAGGTGGGGACAGTGCTGGGGTTTTCTGGGGGTATATAGATGCAGCCTGGTAATATCTACCTTTCGGCCGAGTAGCGTCATGGCGATGGTCGGGCGCTACCAGCTCCAGAGAGAGGGGTGTCGTTCGAGCCTCTCGGGCCTGTGAGCTTTGAAAACAGCTGTGTGCTTTAGCTGGCAATAAACATGTTCCACGTTTTGGGTTTGGGCTGGTATTTAAGCTCTGAGCATTTGGGTTCTACCAGCGCCTAGCGCTCCCAGGCAGCGTGCAGACAGAACCAAGGGCTGGCTGCTGCCCCAAAGGGCTGGTATATAGGGGGCAGGGGCAACCATTGGAGCCAGGTTTTCTCTTGCCGGGCACTCTGTGCTGCAGCTGGCAGCCAGCCTGGCTAGACAGACTTGCTCGAGCTCATGTTAAAAATAGCAACAGGGACGTCCAGCTCGGCCTGGAGCGTGGGCCCCGAAGTCCAGGGAGTGGGGTGAACGCGAGAGCCCAAGCCTCACATTGCACCAGAACAGCCACGCTGCTCTTTGTAGCTTGGTCCCCCCAGCACAAGCCAGTCTGCATGCCCTGGAAGACACGGACCCAGTCGCGTGTGCATGTACCCAGCAGCGCCTATGGGGTGGGTTTTCAGACGTGCTCCGCATCCAGTCACCTCCTGCTGAGCCACCTGCGCCCACAGTTCCAGGACTGCTCGACACGTGGGCCAACTGCAACCTTGGCGAAGGCCAGAGTCTGCTTCTGAGTGCTGCGCTCTTGCAAATCTGGTCCATGAGGAGAGAGCTCAGGTGGCTCCAACAGTCAGCCGGGAGGCTGAGCTAACAGACCCAGGAGCCTTCCACACGTCTAGCTTTGCAATGATTTCCTCACAGTGGCAGGCCCCTGTGACAAAGTGGGGCTGTTCTTAATGTTTCCTCTGAATACTGTGTGGGGGCCTCAGTTTCTGGCCGACCCTCTGTCTGCTGGCAACTAATGGCCAGGCCCTTCCCCCCTGCAAGGGGATGCTAAAGGTGTGGGAGAACAAAGAGGTCTGGTGACCTCCTGGCCCGGGAAAGGAACTCAGCAGAGAGGAGGGGCTGGAGGGGGGCTCAGTTTGGGGCTAGCTGGGGACGGGAAGTGAGGGCAGACAGGGTTGTCTGGCATGCTGGGCCCCAGAATGGACCCGGCTGAGGGGTCCGGTTCTCTGTACCTACAAGCTCTGTTTTAGACTGTGTTCCTGTCAGCTAATAAACCTCTGTTTTACTGGCTGGCTGAGAGTCACGTCTGACTGTGCAGTGGGGGTGCAGGACCCTCTGGCTTCCCCAGGACCCCACCTGGGTGGACTCGCTGTGGGAAGTGCACTGAGGGGCACATGCTGAATGCTCCAAGGTCAGACCCAGGAGGTGAAGCCGTGTGAGCTTCTTGCCCTGAAGACAGTCTGCTCCGAGGGAGAGGAGGCTCCCCAAAGTCCTGCCTGGCTTTGTGGGGAGCAGTTCCAGAGCATCGCCCGGGGACTCGCTGATAGCCCCTGGCTCAGGCTGGTTTTTCAAGCCAGGATTTCTCTTCTGCTAGAGATTTGCCACCCACAGGCTCATTTGTCCCTTCACTCAGGCTGGGAGTTTGTTCTCTGGCCCCAGTCAGGCTTTCGTGTTATGACCCCAATAAGCTGAAGCAAGGCTTTGTGGTCTGTGCACTGAGCTGGGATGGGCCGTGGGCTCTTCAGAAGTACCCTCACGTCATGGCTGCGTGGTTGGCGGGCTCAGACAAGGGATGCAGGAGCATGAAGAGCGAGCGACCTCTCCGGCCCCTGGGAGGAGTCCCTGCGGGCCCAGGCTGAGGTGCTCCGGCAGGGGGCAGTGAGTGGAGTATGCACAGCTGCTGCCCAGGATGTGTCCCTTCTGGGGACAATTGGAGGACATGATGCTGCTCCTTTGACAGGCAGCATAATGCAGCTTAGACTCTCTGGAATGAACAGGCTTTGCAGAAGTGCCACAAACCTCCTAGGCTGCGTGAAGCAAAGGATTGGCCCTGCACAGCCCCAGAGGGCAGCCGCCGGCTCCTTGTAAGCAGTTAACTGCCCTGCTCTTGCTGTGGCATTGCCTTAAGCAGCCTTCCAGGCAGAGCAGCGGCCAGTACAGTCCTCTGCTGATCCCAACCAGCAACACTCCAGGAAGGCGGGAAGCCAGGAAAATAGGCTGTCGGCAGAGGCAGAAATGACTATGAAAGTCACAGACTCGGGAAGGTTAAAGGGACACCATGCTGGGGGAAGGAGTGTCATAATGCTTTACAATAACGGCTTCTTCCCGCTCATTTTATATAATATCCTATAATCTGGTGGTTCTCAATTTATTGTGTTACCTGGGCCGCAGGGGCCGGGTGGCAGGACAGTGGTAGCTCTCGTCCACCCACCTGCCCCGGACCCCCGCCGTGTGGAGCTGCCTGCCCCGGACCTCTGCCATTCAGGGCCAGGTGGCTGCCCCGAAGCTTGCAGCGCTGGGTGGCAGCCCCAGATCTTGCCGGGTCAGTTGGCAACCCTGGGGCTTGCAAGGCCAGCCGGTAGCCCCAGACCCCCAATCCCAACCCCACCATGCTGGGCGGCAGGGCAATCCAGATCCCACCATGCTGGGCAGCAGGAACCCGAACCTCACCACACGGGGCAGCCTTTAGAACACAGCTGAGCCGGGCTGCAGCTATGTGCTAATTAGGCCACCTGCGGCCTGAGGCTTGAGAACCGCTGCTATAACCAATCAAATGTCAATCTGCAATTAATTTATCTGGCTGATCTTTTCTCTTCCCTGTGCACACATTGCTTTGGCACTGCAGGGTCATTTGAGAGCGGGGGCAGGGGGCAGCTCAGACTGGTTTGGTCCCGTACGGGTGTTTCTGAGCACAGCCTTTATTTTTAAAGGGTGTGGGGGGGAAACACTGCCCATGTAGCAGTGACCCCTTCACAAGGGAAATTAAATTGCAAAGCCTGCCCAGGCTCCTGCTTTGCAGCCTCTTGTTGTCAGAGGTGTGAATAGTCTTATTTAAATCCAAAAGTGTCACTGACTTAAAAACACTCACACTGCCTCCCCTGGCCGTTCTGAAAAAGGTTTTGAAGTGGGTGAAATGTCCACCTTCAAGCACGTTCTCCAGTTTGTGTGTGACCGTCCTGACACCCAGGCCCTCATCTGCAAAGAGCTGAGGCCCCTGCACCCTCCTCATCCCGGCTGGAGCTGTGGGTGTTCAGCATCTGTGCAAGTCCGGCACCCAGTGCCTCCTATGGGCACTCAGAGAGTGAAGAAACCACTTGTGAACAGCTGGGTTTGAACCAGTAACTGGGGTCTGAACCACTGCCAAGGAGGTTTCCCTGCCGGGGCTCACAGCACGGCCAGTAACCCTGGAGAGATGGCGTAATCCAGTCTCATGATGTCACTGCACTTGTGCCTATGACCTCGTGGGATTCTGGACTGCACAGAAAGACTGTCTCATTGTTTACATCCCCCAGGGCTGTTAACTGTAGGCAGCACAGAAGGAAGGTATCTCCCCGTGAACTCCAACAGCCCGAAGGAGAGCAGATGGGGGCAGCAAGATGAGCGGACGGGGAGACTGCATGAGGAGAACTGCAGCAGCTCTCTGGAGAGGTTCCCAGGCAAGGGCAGGTTTGCGATTCAGTGTTAATGACCAAGGCAATGGGCTTCCCTGCACGTGTGAAGCCTCGTTAGTGCTTGCCGATCCTCAGGCTAAAAGCTGCCACAGAAACACGCGGTCAGATTTGCCACTGCTGTACAGTCCCTTTGTGCTGGCCATGCTGCCACAAAGGAGCCAGAGAACAGGTGTACATGAGGTCCCTCTGTGCCTATCACCGGACAGGGATCCTCTCCCCAAGCCGCCAGACTGTGTGCCACACCTGCAGAAGACCCCCACTCCCACCCCTTCCCAGCGCAGGGGGCAGGCTAGGGATGCCTTGGAGGAGGGAAAAGGCAGATCAGGTGTAGGAGAAGGGGTTGCTGGGGCAGCCCTGTATCCCACTGATTCCTGGCTGCCACGAGACCAGAAGAGCTACATTGTCTGTGCCAGGTACTAAACTGACCCTTCAATCCCTTCTGAACAGCAAAAAAGCAGCCTACCTCTTGTATGCCCTAGACCTGGTGCAGGAATGAATCCCCCTGATAATAAATTAAGGGTAAATGTGGCATTTTGACAGAAATGTGGGTAAATGTCCCAAACCTTCAGTCTGTACTTGGGAAAAACTCTCCTTGGTCCATGCAAAGACTGTGGGCAGCCAGGACTGACACAGGATTTCGGATATTACCATTATATCTTATTTATTTAAACAAGCCAAATATTACAAAATTGTACTAGGTGAAAGTGCCTAGAAACAAATGTGATCCCGGTGACATTGGTTTCACCATCTAAACAGAGTAAAGTGCAAAAAGTAAACAAGTAACTTAAAGGAGAAACAGATTTGGAATTTTTAAAAAAAAATTATCTTTAGCAGTAGGTGTCCTATTAATAAAGAGGCAAAGGAAGGAATTACTGCAGAATTTAAGATCTCTCTCAAAAAAATAAGGCTTCCAGCCCTTACATATGAAAAGAAAATCTTCCAAACTGGATTGAGTTCTGCTGTCTTCCTGGGTCGACAACCCATGTGCCTGAAACACCACATCTTAACAAAGAAGCCTAAGGATATGATCTAGAAGCCACAACCCTTAACTATTTCACTGCTGATCACATTAGCAGAAAGATCCAGCAAAAGAGCTTGTTTTGCTGGCGGTCTGTCGGAAAAAACCCATAAAGACATGGGCCCCATCCTAGTGGCTAGAAAAATCTTGTTCCCTGCAGCCGATTCCCATCCAGGGCTTGCTCATTTTCAAATCTCACCACAAACCGGAGCTTCCACCACTTCCCTTGAAACGCTCACTGGTGGGCCTGGCCAGTCAGCATGATCAGGGGCCGCCCCTTTCCCTACAAGCCGGCTCCTCTGCATCACACCCCTGGAGCCCCCACGCTCGCAGTGACTGAGGGTGGCAGGGGCAAGGATGGGGACGGCTTTGGCAAAGGGAGGCAGCACCTGGGTTCAGGGATGAGTCACACAAGCCCCAAGGCTGAGCCCCACTCAGGGGCAGAGTTCTGGGCCCTGCCCAGGGCAGCCCTAGCCCCAGCTGGGCACACAGGCTATGCCAGGCTGAGCTAACACCATGTACCCCCCTCGTGCCACGTGGGAGCCCCTCACAACAGCTGTTCATGGGAAGCTGGGAGGGGTCAAAGGTTGAGCCTGATCTTTGACCCGATGCCTATGAGGCCGGAGACTTAGCCTGTTTCATTGTTATTGGTTCAACTGCCTGCCAGTCACTTGAATGTCCCAGCTGATTGGTGAAGTTTGAAAACCTCCACGCCTCTCTCCTTCTTCCTCGGCGTGTGAATGGCTGGTTTGAGCCGGGCCGGCTTCTTGTGATTGGTGGGTGGTGCCCGCTCCTCTCCCCTCCCCCCGCTTGCACGCAGCCCGAGCGGCGATTGGTGGGGAGGGACGGAGCTCTGCGAGCTGATTGGCCGAGGGCTTTGGGCGGGCTGGACGGAGGTTTGAAGGGCTCCTCGGGCTCAGACGTTAACGGACTTTCTGTGGGAGCGCGCGGGACCGATCGAGCCGGGCTACCGGGACTGAAGCGAATCGGGCCCCGCCATGGAGCTGGACGAGTCCCTGTCGCCGCTGAGGGTGGGTGGGTGGGTCGGGGGAGCCCCGCGCCCCTCCCCCTGGCCGGCTGTGCCCGGCTCCGGCTAACGCCCGCGGCGGCGCTTCTCTCTGTCCCCCCGCAGCCCGTGCACGAGAACCCCAAGGTCGGCCAGGGGCGGCCGGCGGCGGCGGCCGGGAAGCGGTTGTCGGTGGAGAGAATCTACCAGAAGAAGACGCAGCTGGAGCACATCCTGCTCCGGCCCGACACCTACATCGGCTCCGTGGAGTTCGTCACGCAGGTACCAGGAACGGGCCCGAGCGTCACCTCTGTTGTGCAGCGCCGAGCCCCTGGGGCTCAGCACAGAGCCGGGGCCGCCGCACGCTCCCCGGGACAGGATCTGTGGCGCCATCGCCCGCTCTCCCCTGGGCTGTGAACCATAAAGCCCCTGGCTCGGGGAGCCTGGCTGGCAATGGGCACGTGGTGCTCACCTCAATGCGCCGTGACCTTTCTCCGTGGCTTTCAGTGCTGATATCAAGGGATCGGTGCAGGCCGTCTGCTTGCATGGGCCTGATGCTGCCTGGACACTGGAAAGAAATCCCAGTAGCAAACAGAGCCTGTTCAGTGCTACTTAATACCTGGACATAAATGGAAAATCATCAACATTTTAAAAGCAACGAAGAGTCCCGTGGCACCTTATAGACTAACAGGCATGTTGGCGCATGAGCTTTCGTGGGTGAATATCCACTTCGTCAGACGCAGTACTTCTGTGAGTCTGTAAGGTGCCACAGGACTCTTGTTGCTTTTTACAGATCCAGACTAACACCGCTACCCCTCTGATAATTAACATTTTAAGCACAGTTGGAGAACAATCTGGTTTTGGTATATAACTGCAGATCAGGAAATCAGTGAAGACTGTGTTTCTTAACTTTATTTTCAGCAAATGTGGGTTTATGATGAAGATGAGGGCATCAGCTGCAGAGATGTGACTTTTGTCCCTGGGTTGTATAAAATCTTTGATGAAATCCTAGGTAAGTTGAGAGATGACAGTTCAGTTGCTAGCAATTTATTCCACTGAAAACAAATTGTGGATGCTATATGTGTTAAATAAGAATCCATAACCAAAATTTTCATAACTTTTGCATCATTTGACCAGCTCTGAAGTTGATCAAATAATATCCATTGAATAGTTTGATAAACAATATAATTGTGTTGGGTAAAAATGAGTGTAATGTATGATAGTAATTTAAAATAGTGTTTCTAAATTTGGAGGTCTTGAAAGCTGTCTTTTGAAAGAATGCCGCTTTGTACTCTTAGCGTGACTCAGTTGAAAACTGCCTCTTTAACATGGAAAATCTGTAACGCCCAACCTGATTTTCAGTAGCTTCTCTTCCTGAATTTGTGTACATCTTTACTCAGATATAATGCTGTCCTCAGGAGCCAAAAAATCTTACCACGTTATAGGTGAAACCGCGTTATATCAAACTTGCTTTGATCTACTGGAGTGCACAGCTCCACCCTCCCAGAGCACTGCTTTACCGCGTTATATCCACATTCATGTTATATCGGGTCACGTTATGTCGAGGTAGAGGTGTATTTTGTTCTCTTGAATACTCTGGGTTTAATTTTGTTATAAGCAGCTCAAATTTGTGTCTCATCTGTGAATGTAATTTGGTAAATTTAAAATCCTTTCTCCATTTTAGTCAATGCTGCAGACAACAAGCAGAGGGATAAAAACATGTCCTGCATTAAAATTACAATTGATCCGTAAGTCTTATTTAATTTTTCAATGGTTTCCCATCTCCTCAGGTGCCAATATGGGGAAAGTATCTCAGCATTCAGGGACTCAAGGATTTTCTCCTTCCGATGCTGTTCTATTAGAGTGGCATAAGTAAAGAGAGCTATATGTTGTAGCCCATTGTTTCTCAGTGACTGACCTGACTGGTGCTGGTCCCTGAGATCTCCCTGACACAGGTTAGGAAGGCAGCAAGCCAGTCCCTGGTATAAAAAAGATTGAGAAACAGTGTTGTAGCTCACCCACTTAGACTAAATGTAACTCTCCAGCTCTTCAAATATCAACAAACTGTGAAAGCTTGTGTTTTCCCTAATCTGGTTCTCCCACAAAGTGGTGATTTCAGGTAAATTCTCTGCTTTTATCCTTTATTCTCTACCTATTTTGCCCTTTTCAATATATTTCACACACACACACCTTTTTCTCACAGAGCACATATATTTGGCATGTTTAATGTCATCTACTGTGTCTGCACATCTGAAACTACTGGGATTTAGTTTACTTGTGCTCCCTCTGCCGACTGTTTCTGCAGTTGCTGAACAGAAACTTTGCTTCTGCCAAAATGGTGGCTTTTTTCCCTTAGCAGGAGATGTAATTAAAAATATAGATTAGATACTTTGAATCCAAAGAATATTTCACACTAGATAAAAGTTTAGGGTAGGTCAAATTTGGCCCTTAAGGCATTTGGCAATTTTCCTAAGACTTAGTAGTAAAGTAAAAGTAGTAGCTATAAATTAAGAGAATTTAAATGTATATTGCCAACTGATTTCGGCCCAGAAATCTGACCTATGTTAGTATTGCCTTCAAAGAGTATTTTGAAACAGACTTTTAAAAATGACTTGACCAATCTACACTACTAGAATCCGAAGCTTGGTGTTTCTCTGTCATTGAAAAAATGAGTTTATTTCAAACATCTAAGAACGGGGAGTGGTACAGAACAATGGCAAATAAAAAGCTCTTTGTTTTAGAGCCCTTTATGAACAAATGAGCTACCAAAGGGATTTGAAAGACTTCATATGACATTTTTCATTCCACAAGTAAAACAGTTCAGTCAATTTCACTTTTACAGGAAAATTTTTTTCTTTCCAGGGAAAATAATACAATCAGTGTATGGAACAATGGGAAAGGTATTCCTGTTGTAGAACATAAAGTGGAAAAGGTGTATGTACCTGCTCTTATCTTTGGGCAGCTATTAACCTCCAGCAATTATGATGATGATGAAAAGAAAGTCACAGGTAGGAGACTGTCAGAAATTCCATATATTAGGTGGGGAAATATTTTTTGTGCAGCCTGATCACTGAACTACCCAAGTGTGTGTGAACAAGAGTTGGCAGCAGAGGATCAAAAGCCATCCAGATTTAGTTATTGGAGGCTTGTTCTGAGCAGCAGTGAAACTCACACGTCCTTAAGTGTCACTGAACCACAAGCTAAGTTTCTGCTGGGAGTCCTTTTCAGAGGGTTCTGAATGTTCAGTTATGGTAGGCACTCTTCCAGTGAGCAGAGCCACCATTCTTCTGTAGCAAGGTGTCACGGAGTCCCTGGGCGATGCTCTGGAACTGCTCCCTACAAAGCCAGTCAGGACTATAGTGAAGTCTCTCTCTGAGCAGACTGTCTTCAGGGCAAGAAGTTCACATGGCTTCCACTTTCCTGCGTCTGACCTTGGAGCATTCAGCATCCTCTGCCCCTCTGTGCGCTTCCCACAGTGAGTCCGCCCAGGTGGGGTCCTTGGGAAGCCACAGGGTCCTGCACCCCCACTTCGCAGTCAGACGTGACTCTTAGCCAGCCAGTAAAACAGAGGTTTATTAGATGACAGGAACATGGTCTAAAACAGAACTTGTAGGTACAGAGAACAGGACCCCTCAGGCGGGTCCATTCTGGGGGGCAGTGGGCCAGACACTTACGTCTGCACTTCAGTCCATGTCCCCAGCCAGCTCTAAACTGACTCACTCTCCAGCCCCTCTTCCTCTGGGCTTTGTCCCTTTCCCAGGCCAGCAGGTCACCTGATTTCTTTGTTCTCCAGCACCTTTAGCTATCACCTTGCAGGGGGCAAGGGCCCAGGCCATCAGTTGCCAGGAGACAGTGTCGGCCATTTCCGTACACTGGCCCTTTGCTCTGCAACAATTACACCCTCTTATCCCACCACCTAGAGACTTAAGAAATGCACAGGGGAAACTGAGGCGCCTCTACAGTATTCAGAGGAAACATTAAGAACAGTCCCACTTCATCACACAAGGGCTCTAAAACACAGCATCGTTGTCATTGTCACTGCTGCTACCCAGAAAGCCGTGGATTTCTTTCTCATCAATAGGGACAGGGTAGAAAAGAGGATCAAAAAACATAATAATAATTGGAGGAAGAAGAGTGGGAAACTCCTTTCAGACAACATTCAAAAATAATTTGAATAGAGCAGGATCCCCAACACGGTGCCCACGGGCGCATCTAAATGCGCCCGCATCCTGGCCGATGGTCAAGCATCTGCCGAAATTCAGCGGCATTTTGGCGGATGCTCGACTGCCGCCCCAGTCCTTTGTCTGACGCCCGCCAGACGAAAAAGGTTAGGGACCACTGAAATAGAGCAATGGTTCTCAACGTGTGGTGCATGAGCCTCTGTGGGTCTGCAGACTGTCTTAAGATTTCCAAAGGAGTCCACGCCTCCATTTGAAATCCACAAATGAAAAAAGATTGAAAACCGCTAGAGTAGAGTGCTCCACATTCTTGCTAATGTAGAAATGGGGGGCTCCAAATTTATCAGAGACCCGCTGCCTATGATCAGTACTAAAAATTGAGCTCCAGAGCCACATTAAAGGAAGGGTATCCCAGTGCCCCGCTTTCCAGCAGATAATGTACTGTGATGCGGAAAAGGCCAAATCCCTATGAAGGATCAATATTCCAATGAACCAGCCTTAGGGTTACATACCAGGTGCACAGGACAGCTTTGTGTTCTATCCCACATTTTGGTCATACCAAAGTGCCTGAATTCCTATTAAAACACTCTACACTTTTTAAAGGGTTTATCATAAAAGTAACAACACAAAGATCATTGCTTTATAATTCCAGGTGGTCGAAATGGTTATGGGGCCAAATTATGCAACATATTCAGTACCAAATTTACAGTGGAAACTGCATGTCGTGAGTACAAGAAACTATTTAAGCAGGTATGGATGATCTGCATGGCGTCAGTTGCTTATTTCAGTAGGATGTAATTCCAGAGGGGTCGATTTATGAACACTTGTCTTCAATTTGCTCCCATAATATGTGGGTGCAATTTATATTATTTAGATCCAGGTGTTACAACTGGGGTACATTTGGCCTACAGTCAGTCACTGTACTGACCTGTACATTTAATTAACTATTGTCTGAAAATCCCAAATCAGCTATTAGAGTAAGAATAAATGGACCAGAAAAAAAAACCAAAAAACTAATGTTCAGCATATAAGGGAGTTTTTCCCTCAATTGTTAGTTTATTACTAAGTTTATCTACATTTTAAAAAATTGAGCTAGCTCCTCATGTATTTGAAATTTGCATCTTATCAAAGTTTTCTTTCCCAGACCTGGACGGACAATATGGGAAAGGCTGGTGAAATGAAACTGAAATACTTTGATGGAGAAGATTATACATGTATCACTTTCCAGCCTGATCTGTCTAAGTTTAAAATGACAAGTCTGGACAAGGACATTGTGGCACTGATGTCGCGAAGAGCATATGATATTGCTGGGTGCACAAAAGATGTCAAAGTCTTCCTAAATGGAAAGAGGCTGCCCGTGAGTGACTGTTCCAAAAACATTAATTCCTATAGGTTTCCCTTCCACTTAAGCTGTGAGATTTTTTTCTAGATAATGCAAAAACTTAAAAATATTATGCAATGTGGGAATGGAGTTCATGGGTGACTCTTCCATGTACTCTGAGCAGGAGCATTTGAACCTGTTGTCAACAAGCTGCCTGCATTTCTCTCTGCAGGTGAAAGGATTCCGTAGTTATGTGGACCTCTACGTGAAGGACAAAGTAGATGAAACTGGTAATGCACTTAAAGTTATCCATGAGGAGGCAAATAATCGCTGGGAGGTGTGTTTAACTTTAAGTGAAAAAGGCTTCCAGCAAGTTAGCTTTGTCAACAGCATCGCCACCACAAAGGTAACTTTCCTTTACCACATTTAGACTAGCTAATGGTGGGCTTTGTTACTAATTTTGTTGTCTATCTTGGCATTTTTCATGTATATAATCAGTGAAAAATCGTTAGTTTGCCTAATATGCAAAGGCTATATGTAGTTGTAATGCTTATGGCTGATAACTAAAACATACCAAATAGTTTCACCCTTTCCCTCAAGCTTGAGCTCATATTTGGTCCTTTCTCTCTAGGGTGGCAGGCATGTTGACTATGTAGCTGACCAGATTGTAAATAAACTCATTGAAGTTGTGAAGAAGAAGAACAAAGGTGGAGTTGGAGTGAAGCCATTTCAGGTACAATCTCACGATATGCATGATGGAAAACCAAACTGTACTGTGAACTGAACCAACAATCTAGGATACTGTTTGTTACATTCATTTGATCACTGATACTTTTTTTTAACTAATTAGGAAATACTGCAGGTAAAGTGCATTAAATATTGAAGTCAGAGTTTCCAGTTTTAGTCAGCTGTCTGCCCTTTATTCAGCACCTGGGAAAAATAGCTTTGGCTGACACCCTCTGGAGTCAGAACACAATAATGTGTTTAGGGCAGTGGAGGGTGCACAGTGTATACAATGTATTTCAGTTTTAGTGGGCCCAGTTAGAATTGAACTGCACTAGGAAAATGACTTGCTGGGAGAATATCTGTGTAGCAAAACAGCCAGTGATTTTCTTGACAATCCTAACAATATAAAATCAAGCATGAGTGTTCACTGGCTGTCTGACCTACTCTAATCTTAACTGGTACTGCTGTGAAAATGCCCTTTAATTCTGTTCAATCCTAGACATCTAGTAATATTTTTAAAAAAAAATTCTTTGCCGATTGGTAGTTGGGCAGATTCTACATTTCAGTGTGTAAGCTGGCATATCATTTCAGGAAGCAGCTGGGAGTGACACTACTAGAATGAGATGCGTTTGTATGAGTTTGTCATGATGGTTAAATTTAATTACAGGTGAAGAACCACATGTGGGTTTTTGTGAACTCCTTGATTGAGAACCCAACCTTTGACTCTCAGACTAAGGAAAATATGACTCTGCAGGCAAAGAACTTTGGCTCAACTTGCAAACTGAGTGAAAAATTTATCAAAGGTGTAAGTATTGAGGTGCAGCAATTAAATGCCAGCTAGAGGCATCTGTGAAATTGCCTCTTAAATTGAATGTGGTGAATATTGTACATATGAACTAATTTCAGTTTAAACAGTGAAAAGGATATAACATGCCATGGTTAAGACAACTTCCACAATTGGCTCTTCTGTATTGCAGGCAGTCAGCTGTGGTATTGTGGAAAGTATCCTAAACTGGGTAAAGTTTAAAGCTCAGAACCAGCTGAACAAGAAGTGCTCAGCTGTGAAACACACCAGGATTAAGGGAATTCCTAAACTGGATGATGCCAATGATGCTGGTAAATGTTTTAGACCATTTCTAAGCACAGTCATCTCATTCAAGCACAGTAGCAAAGGCCTTATCACAAACAAAAAAGAAAAATTGTTTCCTGTCCAGTCATGTCATCTACAGGAAATTATTTAAACTGAGAACAGAAAAATTGTGTGAAATGTAGTTTATCTTAAATTTTCTCTTCTTGAAATCATTGACTTTGGCAACAAGTGCCAACTGCTGTCCAACTAAATCAATGTACGTGTTAAAATTACTCATTCCACAGATAGCACGTTTCCTAAAAGTATATAAATGCTGAGTTGACTTTTTGAATCAAAATGTTGATGAGGAATGAATTGCTTTTCTAGGTAGTAAGAATTCCACAGACTGTACGCTTATCCTGACAGAAGGAGACTCAGCCAAAACACTGGCTGTTTCTGGTCTGGGAGTGGTTGGGAGAGACAGATATGGAGTATTCCCCCTTCGTGGAAAAATGCTCAACGTACGAGAAGCCTCTCATAAACAGGTTTGTGGGAATGCCTTTGGAAACAATTACTTTCTAGAGACATGGCATGCTTTAAGTGTAGTGAAATATGCTCTGAGCTGAGACTATTACACTCTAGTTGGAAACCTAGTGTAATGTAACTATAGTAATGGCATCTTAAATAAATATTTGAGGCTATTCTCACCATCAGCCTATCTTGCAGATTAAGGAGCGGCATTGACAGATTTAGAAAGTGAGTCCTATCTAGTGCTTTGCCTAAGGGATAGTAGCTGTGATCTGGAGTGTGAAATCTGTTTGAAACCTCTTAGAGTAATTCAAGCGCTAGACATCAGTTTGAACAATAGTACATTTCAAAACAGAGGAAAGAGACTCCATGAGAAAACAAAGCACAGTCAGCAGGTCCTGCCTGACCCAGAGCCTTTTCCTTCGTTTTTTTGAATTACATGAACTACTACGTGTGTCCTGGAAAATAAGTCCTTGTTTGATGCAATCTTTTTTCAGATAATGGAAAATGCTGAAATCAACAATATCATCAAGATTGTGGGTTTGCAGTATAAGAAGAACTATGACGATCAAGAATCGCTGAAGACCCTTCGCTATGGAAAAATTATGATTATGACAGATCAGGTTAGGTTCACTTAAAGATCAATATTTCTAAAATCAGAAAAATTACAAGAGAAAATATGGCTAGCAGATAAAGCAGGGTGGATCTGCATTGCTCCTCTGAGCACTGTTTTACCTGACTGGTTATCCATGCGTTCTTATCACACACTCTTAACAGTTTCCACTTTGTACTGGGACCACCATACTTCCTTCTCATAACATGAAACAAAATAAAGCAGTGGGAAATATCTCCACCCTCTGCTGCTGCTCTGTAGTGCTGAGCTCTGTGCCAGGCAGATTGGGAAGTCTGGAAAGAGACTAGCACCCGGATGCCCTCTGTGGCCAAGAATGGTCCTTCAGGATTTTCCCCATTTCTTGGTTAAGTTCCAGGCTAAAATCTGGAAATCATAGTCTGCTGTCCAAATAGTCACACAGGTTGGTTTCCATGAGCCGGATCCCGGGAAATGCTGAGAGTCATTGGGAGTTGAGGGTGCTAAGCATCTCCCAAGGATTGGATGGTATACTGCTAAGCTGAGGAGCACTCGCTTTCCAGCATGCCTCTGGTTAAAATCTGCCTTCTGAAAAAACTGTTTCAGGATCAAGATGGTTCCCATATCAAAGGCTTGTTGATTAACTTCATCCATCACAACTGGCCATCTCTTCTAAGGCACCGTTTTCTGGAGGAATTTATTACTCCCATCATAAAGGTAAAAGGCTTCCTAGATAGTAATCTAAACAAGTTGAGGAAAGTGTTAGTCTGGAGCTACAGGTGGTTTCACAATCATAATTTTCATTCCCTCTAGGTTTCAAAAAACAAGGAGGAGTTTTCATTCTATAGCATTCCTGAGTTTGAAGAGTGGAAAAACAATACTCCAAATCACAAATCCTGGAAAACCAAATACTACAAAGGTTTGTCATAAACCCTGTGTGGTAGTGCTCGGAGGCCAAGTAAGAGCACTCTCATTAACACATAAATATATACATGAGTGAAATGTAAGTGCTCTAATATAGCATAATAAACCACTCTGAAGATGTGCAAAGGGGAGCACCTAAAAACCTATGTTAAATGGGGTGTCAGTCTGTTTGTTCAGAAAAACACCTCTACAAATGCAACCATGATCCTACAGGTATCCATTCTCCAAGTGTCAGTCCTATCTGCTTAGTTCACTGGATTTATTCTGGCTGTCCACAGTGCAGAGCCAGTAGAGATTTGGAAGTGAGATCCATGTCCTTCGGCTCTACTGATGGCAGTGCATGCTGAATTCTGATTCCAGAATCTTTTCATGCCAGTTGCCTGATGCAGAACACAGCCGCCTGATCAGAAATTAGCTTCAGCCTGCAATAATAGCTTTTGGCATTTGTGGAAGTCATTGATAGACTGAATGTAGAACTTTTCTGTGTGTGGTGACCTTCTGTTTAACTCGTGGATTTCATGATACCTTACATTTGTGCACAAGTACCTTGCATTTCAAAGGTAGTTTGTTTTCATAAAGCCATTGCAGCAGGTCATCAAAAGTTTACAGGATATACCACGGAGGTTAAAGACTTCTTGAAATATTTCTTTAAACTGTAGCTTAATTTGTGCAGGATGTTATTTGGACTCACTGGTATTGGCTCTGCAGGTTTGGGTACCAGCACATCAAAAGAGGCTAAAGAGTACTTTGCAGATATGGCAAGACATCGAATTGGCTTCAAGTATTCTGGTCCGGAAGATGATGCTGCGATCACCCTGGTAACTAGGAATACCTGAATGAATTACTGACTTGTTACTACTTTTAGTAGTCTGTTACTTAGTGTGCTGTGGTATTTTCTGTTAACATGGTCTGAGGCCTTTGCGCGTGAGACAAAGTATCTTTGTTAACACTTCCTTGTTAACTTGCTCCACGCCAGTCATGATTTTATAGACCTCTATCATATCCCCCCTTAGTCTTTTTTCCAAGCTGAAAAGTTCCTCATTATTAATCTCTTCTCACATGGAAGCTGTTCCATATCCCTAATCATTTTTTTGCTCTTTTCTGTACCTTTTCCAATTCCAATATATTTTTTTGAGATGGGGCGACCAGATCTGCACATGGTATTCAAGATGTGGGCGTACCATGGATTTATACAGAGGCAATATGATATTTTCTGTGTTCTTATTTATGCCATCAAGGTTTTGGTTAGGATTAAGAGTAAATTATTGCATTTACTATGCTGTTAAGCCAGCCTGTTTAGCACGTGCTGGGCTTTGTTCTTCTGGTTCACGCCCTCCTGCATACTGCTTTCATTGACAAGAGTAGTCCCCTGCGGGGAGGCTGAGTAGAGATGGTCTTAAACTTGACTCTTCATTTTGTGAATTTACAGGCCTTTAGCAAGAAGAAGATTGATGAACGGAAGGAATGGCTGACTAATTTCATGGAAGGCAGAAGACAACGGAAGCTACATGGTCTGCCAGAGGTGAATGGTTTTAAATACATTGAGGAACGCAGTTTTCCTGTCTTTCCCTTTCCCCAGGGCTGAGTGCAGTTTCATTTTGGTATATTAGAACAGTGTATAATATAGATTCAGGGAGTCGGCCAGTAGGAGATGTTTGCAGGATGCTACAGATCAGCGTCTTCCTGCCCACTCCTCTCAGCTGGTTTGTGTAGACTCATTGTCAACTGACCAGTGATTAAGTTGATTTGACATAGAACACTTAACCTGGGAATAGATTTATAAATAGAGAAGTGGTAAATGAAACTGGATTGTGGGCAGTGGAATTTCATTTTTATAGTGATGGCAGGAAGCTTTTGAAAATGGCAGCACTACAGCTGGATTCAACTAGCTATATAAAACAGACTTTCATTGTATCAAGGCCATCTTGCTATGACAGAAGATGTGGGTACGAGCTCTTTAAGGCAACTTTAAATCTTTTTTTGTCTTTAGGATTTTGTATATGGGAAATCCACTAGTTATCTGACATACAATGACTTCATTCACAAAGAGCTGGTCCTGTTCTCAAACTCCGATAATGAGAGATCCATTCCTTCCCTAGTTGATGGTAAGTTACTCTTAGATGGTAGGATTTTTAGTATGTTCTGCCAAGAACTTAGTATTTGAATGCCTGCATGCCTATAAGGGAAGCAATATATAGTCTGTTGGCTTGAGTTCAAGACTGAGAGTCGGGAGTTCTGGGTTCTGTTCTCAGATCGGCAGCTGATTTTTTTTTTATATCCGTGGGCCAGTCTGTCTGTCTTTCCTGCTATAAAATGATGACTAATACCCACCTCTTAGGGGGTGTAAGTGCATAAATAACTTTGGGGGCCTTAGCTGAAAGGCACTTTAATTGCACAGTATTGTAATGATCACTAAGGCAAATGTCATTTTCCCAATAAAGGTTTGAAACCCGGTCAAAGGAAGGTTCTGTTCACGTGTTTCAAAAGAAATGACAAGCGAGAAGTGAAGGTTGCCCAGTTGGCTGGTTCTGTAGCTGAGATGTCCTCCTACCATCACGGTGAGGTAAGAACTTACCCTGTACAGTGTTGAGGGGAAAACTCTTGACTCCATACTCAAGAAACTCCTAGCACAGGGAGGAAATAGTGGAGGTAAAACTCCCAAACAGAATGGATACAAGTTAGTTTGCTTGGTTTTTGTGCGTTACACTCTGAATTTAACCCTAGGTTGTTGGATCAGTCCACCCTGCTTGGGTATTCTGTCAAGTGCTGCCTCCATAAACTGGGCTAGTGACAACCAAGTGTGTTGTAAAAGTGATACATGTAGGCTGAGATTTTTTTTCAAACATGCCTAATTGTCATTAAAGTGAATGAGAATTGGGCACTGAAAATCCCCTAGATGGCTTTGAGAATTTCAGCCTGAGTGCCTTGCAGCTGATCAATGGTGAGGTGTACTGGTGCTAGCCACAGAGGAAGATGTCCATCCTGCTTTCCTGTTGGGCAAGGTGGGGATTAAACAGCCATTCATAGAATGAGTGAGGGGGTTTGATAAATGTTACAGGGCAATCCAGGAAGTTTCCTCTGCCTCCTCAACTTGGGACAGAATAAAGGAATGTCTGTTCCTAAGGATCTGAGATTTAAGTTTTGATAGTGGGAATCAGATATCTTGTTTCATCAGTTTCCATTCTTATTGGCTTGACTCTGCCACACTCACCTTCCATCCTAGTCCTGCCTTTCCCTGTGCTTTGGATGACTTGATCATGCGACTCTGTCCTTTTCAATTTTGCACTGTACGGTTTCAATTTATGTTTTCATTGCAGGCATCACTGATGATGACCATTATTAATTTGGCTCAGAACTTTGTGGGAAGCAATAACCTCAACCTGCTACAGCCAATTGGTCAGTTCGGTACCAGGCTGCATGGTGGAAAAGACTCTGCCAGCCCTCGATACATCTTCACAATGCTCAGGTCAGTAGTAATGGCTTGTCAGATTAGCATTTGGCTTGACTTAGATGGCTGCATTTGAAGATTGTCTCATTCTAGGTGCTTGCTGACCAGTGATCAGAAGACATTCCTTTTTTAGCTCTGACATCAGAGCCTGTTCTTGCTACCCGAACACTTCCTGCTTTTACTACTATCCCTTTTGTTATGTGTCAGCATCCAAGTGAGACTTGGAATCACACTTATTTGGATTCAGATCAGTTACACTTTGCTATTGCTTTCTCGCACAGTAGAGAGGAGTGAGATGAAACAAGGATGAGAGCAGGAGAGAGGAACAAGAACTGAGGAGCAGTTAAGAAATGAGGCTGTGCTTGTAGAGTTAAGCGTAGTGTCCTTGTGGAGGTGCAGTTGTCTCTCTGACCCTGTAACGCCTTCTGTTACACTGTTGTAAATGTGTTCCTTGAGTTCATACATGATTCTTGCTTTGATGCAAGGTACCCCATGGAACATGAAATCTTTCCAGGATTTCTGAATTTTGTACAGATCTTCTACATTTGGTCTGAAGTTCTGGAATTACTCATTTGGTCGTTCCTATTTTCTAAACACAAGAACTTAGGCCCAAATTCTCTCGTCGTCCTTTCTAGTTCATTGGCGCGGTTGATCTTCCCTGCAACGGATGACAGTATTCTGAGGTTCCTGTATGATGACAACCAGCGCGTAGAGCCAGAGTGGTACATGCCTATCATTCCTCTGGTACTGATAAACGGAGCAGAAGGTATTGGCACTGGCTGGTCCTCTAGGATCCCCAACTTTGATATCCGAGAAGTTGTGAATAATATTCGCCTCCTGATGGATGGAGAAGAGCCCTTGCCAATGGTAAGTAGATCCATTAGGAAATCAGTTACAGCTCAATCTTAAGATTATCCACCAAATATTGGCACATTTATCAAAGTATAAGTTGAACCCAGTATTCTTTACTATTTAGCTTCCTAGTTACAAGAACTTCAAGGGTACAATAGATGAACTGGGACCAAATCAATACCTGATAAATGGGGAAGTGTCTATCCTGGATTCAACAACCATTGAGATCTCAGAGCTTCCAATCAGAACATGGACACAGGTAGGAAATGCTAAATTGTCCCCAGGAAAGTATCTTTTGTCCCATAAAACAAAAAAGGGATGGTTAGTGTTCACAGCTTTGCTGCCTGGGAGAATGTACAGTTGACTTGTTTTAATTCTTTCCTCAGACCTACAAAGAGCAGGTGCTGGAGCCCATGTTGAATGGCACTGAGAAGACTCCACCACTAATAACGGACTATCGAGAATATCACACAGACACCACGGTCAAGTTTATAGTGAAGATGAGTGAACAAAAACTGGCTGAGGCAGAGGCAGCTGGGCTGCATAAGGTCTTCAAACTCCAAACAAATCTCACATGTAACTCCATGGTACGTGCCAGCTCTCTGTAATCAGATTATCACTAGGAGTCTCTGATTTAAAGGAGTTTAACTGAAAAATCTAATTTAATCACAAATGCTTGTAGCATTTTTGAATGAAGACACGAAAGAGACTGACAGCAAAAATATCCTTCCAGATGGAACCCATTTACTTCACTTTTCTACCTTGCTCTTATGTTGCTATCTTAAAGTGCCATTCCATAAATACACCTCTACCCTGATGTAACGTGAAACAATATAACACAAATTTGGATACAACGCAATAAAGCAGCGCTCCGGGTGGGTGGGGCCATGCACTCCGGCAGATCAAAGCAAGTTCAATATACTGCGGATTCACCTATAACACAGTAAGATTTTTTGGCTCCCAAGGACAGCGTTATATCTGGGTAGACGTGTATCTTTGGAAAGTCAGGGTGTACCCTGGGATATCTGGGGCAGCGTAAGGGGGTGTGGATTTGGTTGTCCTACTAGAGGTGATCCTAACATATTGTATAATCCACTGGAGGCTCCCACACTGTAACAATGCCAGCACTGACATTAGCATTACATGATGAGAGTGACAATGTAATGTCATGATGCAACAGTTAGATCCCAAAGGGCAAAGTTTTAACCTTCAAACAGCCCAATGGGCCTGTAGCATTTTTCTAGGAGCTTTGAAATCCTAAAACTGCCTCTCCTGGTTGGTGACTTACACAGAAACAGAACAGTTGGGCTGAGAGGGACCTCAAAGGTTATCTAGTCTAGTAGTTTTCAAACTTTTTTTTCTGGTGACTCAGTTGAAGAAAATTGTTGATGCCCGCAACCCAATGGAGCTGGGGGGGAGGGGCTTGGGGTGTGGGAGGGGCTCAGGTCTGGGGCAGAGGGTTGGGGTGAGGGCTCCCCCAGCTCCCATTGGCCAAGCTGGTGCTCTGGGTGGGGGCAGCAGATGGAGCACTGTGGCCCCCCCACTTAGGAACCAGACCTGCCGCTGGCCATTTCCAGGATGCAGCACGGTGTCAGAATAGTTAGGAATTTGCCTGTCTTAGCTGGGCAGCACCGCCAACGGGACTTTTAATGGCCCAGTTGGTAGTGCTGACCGGAGCCGTTGCAACCCAGTGCCTTACATTCTGCAACCCAGTACTGGGTCGTGACCCGCAGTTTGAAAACCACTGATCTAGTCTATCCCGTACGGTGAGGCAGGATTAAGTATACCTAGGTCATCCTTGATAGGCCTGCGTGCAAGCTGGCGTAGTGTGTAAAATGACAGCTGTTTTGATTTGCATGTTAATTATAAGACAAATGTGCCCCTCAGCGTAATTCAGTAGTTTTGCATGTCACCTTCCAGTCATAACTAAGACTTTGTCCTCTGCCCCAGGTTCTCTTTGACTCTGTAGGCTTTCTCAAGAAGTATGAGACTCCTCTGGATATTCTCAGAGAATTCTTTGACCTCCGACTCCAGTATTATAGTTTGAGAAAAGAGTGGCTTACAGGAATGCTGGGTGCAGAGTCTGCAAAACTCAACAACCAGGCTCGCTTCATCCTGGAGAAAATTGAGGGCATAATAGTGATCGGTATGTAGTCTCTGTGATGGCTTTGGGTTCTAGTCAAATGTCCTTTTTCAAGCCAGTAGACAGGCTCAGTGCTCTCCTGAGGGCTCTTATCTGTTCAATTTGCCTTTAATAACTCATGTCGGAGCTATCCTCCCTTTTTGATGAAATGCCACAGGAAGCCGCTTCAGTCTGCTTAGTCTTACCAAACAGAGGATTCCAGTATGCAGTACTCAGAATAGGATATTACATAACTTTTGGATTGTTTATTCTGTTCAGAGGTTGAAAGATTTTCCAGCAATTGTTTAGCAAAAACAGCCCACCAACTTCTGACCTAGTTGGATTAAAATTGAGCATGAGTGGAAGTGGTAATATTTGCTTTTCTGTTTCTAATTGGAGCAGATGATTCTTGAGCCCAAGTTTTTTTTCCTGTATTTCCATGCTGAAGTTCAATGTTATGTTCTGACTGGACTTGCAACTCCCCAGGATTCCAAATGTAACAGCATTTGGAAGAATCATGAGCTAGGAACAGAAAACAGCTCTTCCGGGTCTCCCAAATTCAAACCTCAATCACCTTTGCCATCTCTATCCAAAAGGATGTACTTTAGTGTGTGCACGTAACCAAATCCACTGAAGATGTACATAGATGCATTTTCCTAAAGAGCAATGCTTCAGAGTTTGTATCTAGAACCAACCTTGTTAAATTATTTTCTCCTTCCCTGAAATGCACCAAATACAAATATGCAAAGTCTTCAGGCAGGTGTCCTTAATGAGCATTGTAGCAATTTGGCAGCCTGACAACACTTCTTGATCAGCCAGGCCTCTACATTTTAGTACAGCTGCTGGCTCATTTCACGTGTTACTCTGTGGTTCCTTTGTGGTAATGTTTGCAGTAAGGATGGAGAGACTATTTCGTAGGGTCCTGTGGGATGCTGAGCTGTTACAATCACGCTGAGCTAGTCTGTGACTCTTATCTATGCCATCAGTGCTGGCCCACGATCTTGTCCCAGCTTTACGATTTCCTGGGTCACCAGTAAATGGTAAATGTCATGCCCATTCTCAGCCAGTGAAACACGAACTTCAGGGTTTCAGTAACTGAAATGTCTGTTTACAGAAAACAAGCCCAAGAAGGAGTTAATTCAGGTCCTTATCCAGAGAGGGTATGAATCTGATCCTGTGAAGGCCTGGAAAGAATCTCAGCAGAAGGTAACTTTTCTATCAACTTCTCTTTTCCAAATCAATCTGTCTAGTATCTGAAGACCTCCTAAGGATTTAAAAAACAGAAATAACTAGCAAATGTGCTGTTCCTTTCTAGCATATAGGTTTAAATTGCCCGTTTGTTAGTGCATGGGGTCCTTTTTGGGAAAGGTAAACCAAATACGAGTTTTGTATTTAGTTCTGAAGGTGAGGCCTCTTTCATTCTTGTTTCTTGTGGCACTGAGTTCCATAGTCTAGGTCCAGCTGAAAAAGTTGTCTCAGAGCACAGTCCTCCTCTTTCTATGGAAACGTATTTATAGAAGTTGAGGTTCTAAATCTCTCTGTAGGGTGCAGAAGAGGAAGAGAGTGACAATGACCAGGATAACGAATCTGCTGCTGCCTCTGGCCCAGACTTCAACTACCTGCTAAATATGCCTCTCTGGTACCTGACTAAAGAGAAGAAAGATGAGCTCTGCAAACAGAGAGATAACAAAGTATGTTGGTTGGTTGTGTTCTTCTAAAGCTAGAAAGTGAAGTGGTGTTTAAATTCAAATGAGCAACTAATGTTTTCTGATTGGCTCATTCTAGGAAACGGAGCTGGAAAATCTAAAACGTAAGAGTCCCTCAGATCTGTGGAAGGAAGACCTGGCTGCCTTTATTGAAGAACTTGAGGTATGTAGATGTTCAGTGTAGACAGCTATGAGATCTTGATCTGCTTTGTTTCCATCACAGAAACCTAAAGAATATAACTTGAATGTGCCATATGAGCCTGATCTCCCCCTAGCAGAGGTGTAGGCCCCAGCCTTATCCATCTTGCTGGGTGGGACAGGGTGTCCCTGCCCTGGGGCAGAGCTGGAACCATTAGAGAGTCCAGCCAGGAACAGTGGCTGTTGGAAGGCAATGAGATGAGATGGGACTTTGGGACAGGTGAGGGAATGCCAGAACTATGAAGTAGTCAGGGAAGGCCTGGAGCAGAGAGCTTGTTGGAAGAGGATACTGCAGACAGGACGATGAGCCTGAGTGGTCAGACTATGTCCAGATCGTAATCAATACTTGTGCAGCTTTGTACTGACCTGGCCTTTGTCCATTTCAGTTCTGGTTGCTCTGCTGTACTTTTTTACCAATTCCTTCTATTCTCCGAGTAGTAACTGGAACTGCAGCTGTGGCTTAAATAGTACCTTGCAAATAGACAGGTCTGTGGAAGCTTCACCTCATCAGATGATAGGAAATGCACCATAGAGTCATTAGAGTCATTCACCGAGTATCTGCAAAGGGTTGTTTTTCATGGTAGAACAGGCATATTTTCCTTCAGCTCACTGGTTGTTTTTTTACAATCACCTCTGCAGGTTGTGGAAGCCAGAGAAAAACAGGATGAGCTGGGTGGGAGAGCTGGCAAAGCTGTCAAAGGGAAAGGGGGGAAACTGAAGGTGAAGAAGCTGCAACTGGCTGAAGTTTTGCCCTCGCCACATGGCAGAAGAGTTATCCCTCGAGTAACTGCTGAGATGAAGGCAGATGCGGAGAAGAAGACTAAAAAGAAAATAAAGGTAAAACAAAACACTTGAAAGCACTCTTAGTTGGGATCCTTCTTCATCCAGCCTTCCCTTTGAAATTGCAATTTTGGGTAGGTGAACATGACCCTGCACAGCAGATGCCTGCTACGCTTCTGTGCAGAGTTATGGGGTAAGCTTGGATGATGCTCTCCAGGCCAGCAGAGAATAGAACCTGTCCCTGGAATCACTGAAAGACATGTTCGAACTGGTGTATTCCACTGAATAGGAACCCTGTAAGAGACAAAGTGCTGCAGGCAAGTTCACCTCTTCAAACTGGCATTTGCGTTTCCAGTGACATTATTTCTGGTCACTCAGTGTATCATTGCTGTGGATATTAGAGTCCAGGGCAGAGTTTTGCCTATGCTGTACATTGTTCATTTAAACCAGATTCGACCTTTCCCTGTGGCTACTTGTAGTTATACAATTCAGCCAATCATCACCTACAAAAACAAATTATCCCCTCACCTTTTGTTTGCCCTGCAGCTAATCTCATGGCTCCTTCCCACACAGCCTGTTCCCTCAAACAGATGTTCCAGCTAACCTGCACTCTGTTTTTAAACACACCCTGCTCAGCTCTGCATCCCCCCACACCCTTCCTGGGATGCCACTGGGACATAAAAAGGCAGCAAAGCTCTGGCAAATGGGCAGGGCAATGTTTTTCTGTATTTAATGGTTGGCTCTTGCTGTTTAGCAAACTCATCTGCTTTTGAGAATGATCACACCTGATTTGCTTTGGCTGCTCCAAACCAAACCAGCAGTTTATTGCTTCATGTACTGTAATGTGGTATTTTAAACTGCTAGTTCATCCCAGTAAAAATGCTAATCTCTTTTATCTGTATTCAGCCATTTTAAATATGGAAGAACCAGGCAGAGCTCTCTCATCTCTTTGTATCTTTAGACTGAAAAAACGGAACTTGAGGAGGATCAAGAAGGAAACTCGTCAGAAGATAAGAAACCTGCAAATCTTAAACAAAGATTAGTAAAGAAATTTAAAACTGAGCAAGGTAAATATTTTGTACATGTAATCCCTTCAGTGGAAAATGAGGGCGGTTCTGAATTTGGTTGTATGAACATGTCTGGGAATGAGAGGTGGAATCTGGGACCAGAATGCTCAAAAGAATTAGGTGAGGGATGTGGGAAATGATCATTGTTTGGAGGCATGACCAGAATGTGTCTCCTGTGTTTAAGCCAGAACCTGCTTTGTTAGGTGCTTTACCGCTGACTTTAACTTGGACTTCTGAGTGCACAGTGCACACGTAGATTAGCTGATACCTCTGTGCACATCCAACTCTTTCAGGTACTAAGAAACAGTCCACTTTGCCATTCAAGCCAATAAAGAAAGAGAAGAAACGAAATCCCTGGTCTGACTCAGAATCTGATTCAGAGTGTGATAGTGAGGTGGCCCCTCCCAGAGAGAGACCGATTCGCCAGACAGCAGGTGAGCAATGCCACATGGACCAAAGTGAACACTTAATGAAGGGTGAAATGGGACTTGAATCCGTAAGACTTGGCTACACCAATTATAGAGGCCCCACAGTCAGATGATCCCAGCAAGTCATCATTTTTAAGCTGATCATTTATTGTGCTATACACAAGAACTAGTTAATTCTATTATTCAGTCACACGTCGCAGCTCTATTGGTCACACCTTTGGTGTAGTGGGGCAAAAGTGAAGGGGTAGTAATCTTGAGTAACCCAAGAAATGTGGCTATTTAGTTTAACTGCTGCATAACTATTTTATAAAATCAGCTCTTTTGTTGGTTAGCAAGCCCAGATCTGTGCCCATTACACTGGATTCTCTCATAGGCGCAACCTTCAACATCTGTAGGTAAAATATGACACAGATCATTGAGATACATGCAACAAAACCCATAAAGAGGTCTGATGAATTGTACAGTTAACAGATGAATTGTGTCTCTTTCATTTTGTTAGCAAAAACCAATTACACATTGGATTCGGATTCAGATCTCACTGACGCAGATGGGAATCCTCAGTCTCAGGAGGTCAGCGATGAGGATATTGTCTCAGAAGCAAACTCACCGGGGACGTCTGCTCCCAAGGCCAGGGGGCCCCCCAAGTGAGGATCTTTCTGTATACAGTGGCTAGAGCTGGGGTTTGCTGAATTATGCTCAGTGGTTTATATTGGATAGGAAGCTACATTTTTTCTTTGTGGATGAATTGTTTAATACATGAGTTCAAAAATATGTTGTGGGATTGTGTTCTAGGAAAGCCAGTGAAAAGGCAGCTAAAGAAGAATCGAAACCCCAGCAGGTGCAAAGTGCTATCTGTAGTAAGTATATGCCCTGAATGAGATCTTTGGTTGCCCTAATACCCTAGACTGGTTGAAAGCGTGCGGGCACCCTGCGATGTTTCGATACGTGCTAGACACGGACAAAGCAGAAGGTTATAACAAACTGAAAAATCTCCTCATTGTGAGATGTTATTAGGAAGTCAGGAGAGCTGGCCACAGTGAGCTGCTTTATTCTAGTCTGGCTCTGCAGGTCAAATCGACATCATGATTAAGCCAGACCTGAAAGTGGATCTCGTTTTTACAGTTTGAGTGGATCAGAAATTAGCTCATTCCTGTCATAGGGTCCCCGGGTGATGCTCTGGAACTGCTCCCCACAAAGCCAGGCAGGACTTTGGGGAGCCTCCTCTCCCTTGGAGCAGACTGTCTCCAGGGCAAGAAGTTCACACAGCTTCACCTCCTGGGTCTCTCCTTGGAGCATTCAGCATCCTCTGCCCCTCCGTGCACTTCCCACAGCAAGTCCCCCCAGGCGGGATCCTGGGGAAACCAGAGGGTCCTGCACCCCCACTGCACAGTCAGACGTGACTCTCAGCCAGCCAGTAAAACAGGGGTTTATTAGCTGACAGGACCACGGTCTAAAACAGAGCTTGTAGATACAGAGAACCGGACCCCTCAGCCGGGTCCATTCTGGGGCCCAGCAAGCCAGACAACCCCATCTGCCCTCACTTCCCGTCCCCAGCCAGCCCCAAACTGAGCCCCCCTCCAGCCCCTCCTTCTCTGCTGAGTTCCTTTCCCGGGCCAGGAGGTCACCAGACCTCTTTGTTCTCCCACACCTTTAGCATCCCCTTGCAGGGGGGAAGGGCCTGGCCATTAGTTGCCAGGAGACAGAAGGTCGGCCAGAAACTGAGGCCCCCACACAGTATTCAGAGGAAACATTAAGAACAGCCCCACTTTGTCACATTTCCAGTCTTGTATTTACAGTCAGACTGAAATAGTAAGAGCCTGGGCCTTGAATTCGCTGTTGATTTTATTTACTCAAGTTCAAATCCAGGATACTGAGTATGAAAATCTGAGTCAAACTTCTGCAGCTCCTTCTGTCTCTGCCCCTCTTGGTAAGCCAGGAAAAGCTGCACCCAGAAGACCTGCTGCGGGCAAGAAAACCACCAGTGCCACTAAGGGTAGGTGAAGTTCAGTCTTTCAGAGCTACAGAAAATCACTACGGTTGTTTGGTTCTGATTACTGATGTATGTGGAAACAATGGTGAGCCCAGGTATTTGCCATTTAGAGGCCAGGGTGTTGACTTGAGCTTTTAATGATTTTGAAAAGGATCTGGAGTTTATGGCAAAAGGCCTCTTTAGTCACTGTCATTTTTAAGGAAAAATTCCATTTCTGGGCATACTACTGTGTGCTCTTTCCATCTCTGCTTCACGCCGCGTGAGAGCCTAGAGCCTGAGTCACGTGCTTTTAGGGTGAGCAGCTGGATTTGGAAGCAAGAAAGAGAAGGCTTCATAGAGGTCCCTGCATGTCTGTCCTGTGCATGAGGGAACCAAGCAGAGAAACGAGGGCGTGTGACATCACCATGTTTCTGCTGGAAATGAAACTCGCAGGAAGCAAGTAACTAACCCAAAGGCTTAACTGCAGCTGTTGCTGTTTCAGATATGCAGCCTTCCATCGTGGATGTTCTAGCCAAGAAAAAGGCAGCACCCAAGTCCTCCAAGACAGCAACAGCCAAGGCAGGAAGTTCAGACTCCAGCATTGACACAGCAGCCCCTAAGAAGCCGGCTCCCGCCAAGGGGAAGAAAACCACCGCCAAAAGGAAGCCAGCCTCAGACTCGGATTCAGATTCTGATTTGGGGTCAAAGCCTCCAAAGTCGTTTACAGTTAAGGTTCGTATTGTGCCCTGCACGAGGCACAGAGAGGTGCCCCCCGCCATGCCTGGTTTGAAGAAGGCAAGCACTCATTCTGGGGCATCGAGTGTAACTTCAGTCATTCTAGTGGGACGGGGCTGTAGGAGCCCCATGTCACACCTCTGCCTGCTGCTGGCCTTGGGGCATGTGGCCAGAGGAAAGCAGCTGCATTTGGGATGCTGCTAAGCCGCATCAATCCCAAAATGCAGTTTTGGTCCCGGGCATGAGCCTAGGCGCCAGCCCTGGGACCAGAGGAGTGCAAAGGGCAGCATCCTTGTATAGCCGACGTGCTCTGGGGACTCCTTGGCCCTGGCTCTGGCCCAGTGACTAGAGAGGTGTCAGATGCTACATACCCGTTTGTTTTCTTCCCCAGAAATCCAAGGTGGAAGACGAGAGTTTTCATATTGACTTAGAATCTGACTTGGACAGCCCAGTGGCGCCTGCTCCCTGCACGAGGCCTGGCCGTGCTCGAAAGCCCATTCAGTACCTGGAAGAGTCCGAGGAGGAGGAGATGTTTTGAGTTTTAATATGAAGATTTTAAAGTGCTGCTGTCCTTCTTGATTTACAAACTCGTTCTTGGAGCAGAGCTCTCAGCAGGTGCTGTTGATTCTCCCCAGAGAATTGCAGGTCTCAGGTCCAGGAAATTGTTTTATTGAATAATTAGTGCTTGCCCAGAAATGTACCACTGCATGTGAGTGCTGATCTCATTCCCCCGCACACACCCGAGTTAGACGATTTCCATTTGTTGGAACAAGACCCTCTCCAGCAAGAATCAAGCATGTACAGTTAGTGGGTGAGAATCCTGTGGCCAGTTAGCTGGAGGAGCTAATTTCCCTGGCCTTTCATGGTCATTTTAGTGCAGAAGCAGACTTTTAAGCCCACCAAATACCTTATCCCTTCATGTATGCTCCCTCCTCTTTTGATTGCCTTAAAGAAGCTGTAGAAATGTTTTACTGCAAGTCTCTAGGCTGAACAACCACAAGAGATTCAAAAATACAAGCTGCAAAGTGAGGTGAGACCTCTTGGTCAGAGGGAGGTTTTCTTGGTTTTACCCTTCTCACGCCTTCACAATCTGTCAGTTCAGTCCAAGCCTCACTTTGCTCTTTTAGTGGCCAACATTTTGCCACCTTCAGAGTTTTCAGCTGTGCCACTTAAGTCCGATTTGGACAACTTGCCCTGAGAAGATGATGTGTGCAGCTCAGGCTGTGCCCATTCCACACTCTGTGTTCCCGCCTCCATTGTGTTCAGCCCTGCAGTCGCTTCTCAGGTAAGAGCCCTTTGTCCCCAGGAATAAACTGTAACATCAACTGCCCGTTGGGTGCTTGAGCCCAGTGCTGAGGGAGCAAGCGACCTTGGTGGAGCGGGAGCATTGATGACGAGGGAGCACAGCGCAGGGCTGTGGAGGTGCCTTCAGTACTGGCTACGGCCAAAGAAAATCCTTAACATTGAGAAGGAACGTGGTCGTTCCAGTGCCCCCATGGCAGACTGGCCATTAGGTTCCTGTGCTGCTGATGTCCCAGGTAGGGATATTAGCTGACTGCCTCCTCACACGTCTGAAACAAGTTTAGTCCTAGTGACAAGGGGCTTCCCACTAATTTCTCCAGTGCTCAGCTGTGGAACGTGAGTGCAGTTTCTCTGTCAGGCCTGCTTACGCCACCCATTATCTTGTCAGGTCTGCGTGCCTGGAATCGTGCTGACCAGGATACCAGCTTGAAGCCAGTTGCCACAGACATCTAATGGGCAGGGTTTATGTAATCCAGGTTCCCACGCAGAAGGAGCTGGGAAGTGTGTCTTGTTCCTCTTCCCCGAAAAGGCATCCCCTGGAGGATTTGCCCACTGTTTCTCTGAAGGGCTGATGTTCAATGTGTTTTTCCTAGAGCCAGTTCCAAGGTGCTGAGTGGGATTGCTTGAGTGTTTGTCTCTGTAAATATTTTCTGTGTTTGTAACATCCTGATGTTCTAACTGCCATTCTTGTATTTCTGTAATAAAGGATTTTTACACCAGTTTTGCTCAGTGACACTACTATTTGTTGTTTCAAGAAGGTATTGTCCTCACTGGTAGCTGTGCTGCTTTTCACTAAGGTCCACCTCATTGTCTTGGTTTAGACTAACTGCTTGGACGCACTGAATCACCCGAGGCGAAGAGGCCTCAACCCCATCTGCTGCCTCTAGGCAACAGGTCTGAATGGGGTCAGTGGCACTTGCCAATATTTGGTGCCTTATATAAAAGCAACATGCAAATGATGTCCTTGTTGCTTCTTCCCTGCAGTGAATTATCCAGCCTGACACTGGCATGGCACAGACAGCCCTGACAGTGACTTCACTGAATCCATGTTTGGACAAGTCGCTGGGGCAGAGACCCAGGTCTGATTGGCCTGGAATGTGTCTGTACCTCTCTGGTGCTGTAAAATTAACAAACAAATCGTGTTGGATCAAAGGGGCAAATCGGAGGTAATCCCTTGTGGAATGCAGGGGGCACCCGCAAAGGGCAGGGAGACCATGGGGGGGGGGGGTTGACAAGCACCTTCCTTTATAACACTGGGTCTGCAAAGCCAAAGAGTTCATAACTGCAGCAGCCCTTGAGATGCTTTTCCTCGGTGACCAATGGGAGCAATTCTCCCGTTGAGCAGAGATCGCAGCCCCTGGCATGGGGTGAGGTAAATGCTGTTCCAATACTTTAAGCATTTTGCACAACAGGCCAAGACCCCTTGATTCCCCCACACACACACACACACACCTCCCCAAATCCTCACCAGCAAAGCTGAAGCCTGGAGTTTGTTAGAGAGGATTTCAGAGTTGTGTTGGACAAGTATCGTTCTTGTGTGCTTGTCACGGAGTCCCCGGGCAATGCTCTGGAACTGCTCCCCACAAAGCCAGTCAGGACTTTGGGGAGCCTCCTCTCCCTTGGAGCAGACTTGTTCAGG
>NC_133789.1:2870173-2888945 GCF_003597395.2 Chelonoidis abingdonii
ACAGAGTGCCAGGCATTAGGTGCACTGGCCCTTTGCTCTGCCAGATACTTAAGAACTGCCTAGGGGACACTGAGGCACCAACACAGTATTCAGAGCAAACATTAGGAACAGTCCCAGTTCGTCACAGTGCTGTAGCCAGGGGCATCTTCCCAGGGCACCAACCCCAAGTCCAGCTGCTCCGCCATTGCTGTGTTTCTCCTCAGGTCTAGCTTCAGGCAGCCTAACAGTAAATCCTTTGGTAGGGCTGGAAGCTTCTTCCAGGGCTTGCAATGTGGGTGCAAGAGTGATGCAGTCTGCACCCATCCACCGCGCCGGAGCAAAGCGTGAGCAAGGCCCTGCATGGCAATTGGGAGTTAGCCCGGGATGATGGGAGGCAGCAGGCATGTGTGTGCTAGCCCCATGCTCCATGCAGCTTGTAGCTTGACAGTGTTGGGTGGCGCAGAGTCGGGAGGGCTCAGCAGCTGATTTTATGAGAGGCACCGGAGCCAGAGCTGCTGCCACTTACAACATGTGCTAGGAGCCACCCTAGGCAGGAGCCTGCCATACATGGCTGCCCGCTTCACTGCTCACTCTTGGGAAAACGTAGCCATTTTGGGGGGAACTTGGCGGCCAGGCAGATTCTGTCAAAGTGGATACCTTACCCACCATGCTGCTGTGATTTCTCAAAAATAAATGGGTGGTTTTCTCAGGGCCCAAAACTTGAGAGCCAACCCGAAGCAGAGGGTTTCACGTGACCTTGCCTGGTCTAAACTAGTGGTTCTGACACAACAGTTCAACCACTTCCCCAAATCCAAGCCCCTCCAGCACGGCTTTAAACACAGCTGAAAGAGCAGCAGTGTCTGGCCAGGTAATGCCAGCAAACGGATCCCGCAGCGTGAGCCCAGCCCAGCCAAATCTGACGCGGCCCAAAAGTGAGAGCCTGAGGTATGGGGTGCCCCTAAAGACCTCCTGCAGCTGGCATCCTCCAAGCACTGATCACAGCAGCTTCATGTTCGACTGCCCCAGTGGGCCTCAAGGGTGGGGGAGGTTAATCAGCCACTTTCCTACATGCCTCCAGCCCCCCCACTTAACCTGCTGCCTCTGTTTCCTGGCTTAGAGCCCAGCTGGATGCAGGGGCCTGTCAGCAGCTGGGGACGGGATCAAAGCTCAGCTACTCAGCGAGCTCTCTGGGGCAAAGGGGGAGGGATTGCTGACAGCGGGTACCATTGAGTGGCTCAAACAAGGCCTCGTTGAGTGTGGGACTGTTTGGGTTCCATTCATCTGCCTGACTAGCCGTGTGACCTTAAAAAAAAAATCCCCGTGCCTCAGTTTCTCCCTGTTTACAATGGAATGACGCATGCTGCCCAGGAGTGCGGGGTGAGGCTCCTTGGTTTGTGCTCTGAGCTGAAAATTGCTGCTCATGCACAGTTGGTGTTGGAAGACAAGCCCTGGTGCACCGCTTTCTCCTAGCCCCCTGCGATGGCTGCTGCGAGCAGCAGAGGTAACGAGGAGGGCCAGATCCCAGCAGGGGTCCTGTGACTGTCATGTCGGAAGTCAGTGGGCAGCTTGTGGTGAGCAGTGATCTGAGTTTGCCCAGGGCGGGGAACAGCAGAGCGAGAGGTGGGAGGAGAGCTAGAAAGCTGAACATGTGCCAGGAGAGATAAGAGTTGTTATCACAGGCCTCTTGCGGGGGGAAATGCCAGCCCCCCGTAGAAATACCGCACCTAGTGCCGGTTGCTGCAGCTCAGCATGCTTGGGGATGCAGGACTGAGCCTGGGGTCCTGGGCAATGGCTGATCGGGAGGTTGGGGGGAGGAGAGCAGGTGAAGGATGAAAGGTCCAGCTCGTGTCCTCGGCACTGGGTGGGACTGGCCATAAAGCTCGAAGGGCTCAGCTGTGCTGCCAGGCGTGGCAGTGGCAGTGCCCCAGGTGCGCTTTACAAGGGATCACCTTGGATTTTACTGCCATTCCTTACAAAATCCAAGTGCGTCAGATGGCACAGATCAGCGGAGCGACCTTGGGCTCTGCCTGGGCGCCTCCCAGCCGTGTCTGCAGTCTCTCTAGCTTGGGAGCTCCCTGAGGCAGGGGCTGGCTCCACCCAGCGTGTGACAGGCCCACCGCAAAGGGGCCCAGATCTTACATAACTCCCCACGCTGCCAGTCCCCGGGGCTGAGCCCCCCCAGGGCTGAGCCCCCTGCTGGCCTTTTTCCATGGCATGCACCACCACGACTAAGAAAGGGTTTGCTGGCCTGGTTGCACTTCCTTGAAGCCTCTGGGTGTTGCTGGTTGGTAACTCGGGGATTGCATCGTTCTGCTGATGCCCAGGGAGGAGCAGGGTCCAGCCTGTGCTGGGTTAGTTCTGCAGGGCTAAGAAGAGCCCCTGGCCCCAGCCGTTAGTGTCCAAGTGCCCGGGGTGCTGGGCTTGTGGGTAAGGAAGGGCCAGTTTCTGCAGTCGCTGTGCTTGGAGCCTGGGCCAGACCCATAGTAGGTAGCCTGGCCACCAGTTCTGCTTTTCCAGGCCATGAGAAACTGGCCACGAGGAACCATCCACAGGGTCCTACTGGGACAAGCTGGTGCTGAAAGCCCCTTATTGCAGCGAATCACACCCACTGGATGCAGCCCAGGCTGAGTTCACTCTGTCCCCAAGTCACACATTCAACCCTTGACGCAATGCCGCAGAGTGACAGATGCAACTCCCTCCCCATGCTTGCTCAGGACGAGTTGGCCCGAGGGCACGTATTTCCTGCCAGCGGGGACTGGCATTAGGGTAGCTTTATCTGGAAAGTGAGATGCACTGAGACCCTCACCGTGTCCAGAGGCTGCACAGCAAAGAGGTGACACTGACACGTGGCTGAAGCGGGGCATCCGAACCCAACTGGGAGCTTGGTTACAAATGGACGTGGATTTTTCCTTGGAAGAGGTGCCCAAGACCCATCAATTTCCTGCCACCCATAGGGTGCTGCCAGCTGTTACAGGTGGTGGCTTTTGGCACCAGTGTGACTGCTGGATGAGATCCGGCCGATGGGGTAACAAATGTCATGGATTTGTTGTGCTCCAATCCCAGAATCCATCATGGGAGGCAACGAACACTATACACCAGCTGATCGGCCAGACCTCCCATTGCATTTGGCTGAACCATCATGGCTACATTATACACTTCAGTGTGTGGGTCACATCCACTTCCTGTGTGTGTCCACCCAGTTAGCCCTGGGCTTTTAACCCAGTCCAGGCTGGAGCCGGAGCATGGGCAGGGCCCAGGAGCCAGCATGGCCTCGCTGGGAGCCGTATCAGTGGAAGTGAAGTGTTTATTGGAAGACAGTCAAGTGGAAAGCTGTGTCTGATTTTCCACTGCTGGGCTCTGGAGAGCATCTCCAGCACGTCCTGTCTGAGGGGCCATTTAAGGAGCTTAGTGTTAGAAAAGCTCCAGGCTCCAGCTCTAGCCTACGATTTCCTCCCTTAGCGCCGGATTTGTGCCTTTTCCAGGTGCTGGAGGGTGTTCGAATGGTATTTAGCATTTTACAAACACTTACTACTTAAGCCTCACAATCATGTGGATGGGTTCGGGCTAGTCCTCGTGGGGAAACTGAGTCACCGCGGGGCGAAGTGACTGGAGAGGACAGAGTCGCTTTGGAAATATGTCTGGTCAGAGCTGCTCAGACAGGTATGGCCAAGCAGGCTTGCTCTGCCAGAGATAACACTGGTAGCAAGTGGGGAAATTGAGGCAGAGAGGCACGTGGCTCACCCAAGGTTACAAAGTGAGTCAGTGGCAGAGCTGGGAATGCCCAGGAGTCCTGATTCAGAGAATCGTAGCACTGGAAGGGACCTCGAGAGGTCATCTAGTCCAGTCCCCTGCACTCACAGCAAGACTAAGTATTAGCTAGACCATCCCTGACAGGCATTTCGCCAACCTGCTCTTAAAAATCCCCAGTGATGGAAATTCCACAACCTCCCCAAGCAATTTATCCCAGTGCTTAAGCACCCTGAGAGAGAGTTAGGAAGTTTTTCCCATCAGGAATCTGGCTCTTGGGAAGAGTGGCTGCGGGAGGGAATGCAGTGTGCAAGGCTGCTGTTCTGGGGTCATGGCCCGCAAGGGAGTGACTAAACGAGGGGTGTGCTGAACTTGCGTTCCCAAGCGGGGACTGGCTCAGGGCGAAGCAGGGGCAGGCTGTGGAGCTGGGAAAGGCCACGCAAAAGAGAAAGGGAAAGCATCTGTTTATGCAACGGAATAACCAGGCATTAGGAGCATTTCCTGTTTAGTAAATATAACGCAGGACAAACAATGAGCCGCCGGGGGAAAAAAACCTTCCGGGAAATCAGCCCAGCTCCTAGCACTGCACTGGGATGCGCATGTAGCCCCAGGCACTGGGACCCAGGCTGGGCTAAGGCCCTGACATGCCACTGACCAGCCAGGTGCTCTGCAGCCAACCCAAGCGGGTGGAGCGCGTGAGGCACACCCGGGAGAGAGGTGCCCCAGCCCCTCGGTCCGGCACCTTCTGCCCCACTCCACAACATGGTGTGTCCCTGCAGCTCCTGGCGTCCGGGCCAGAGGTGTGCAGCAGGGGCCACGGGTTGCCCTGTGTCTCCCTGGCTTGCTGTGTTGCCACCCCCACACTAGCCACAGGGCCTAGGCAGTGACTTGCCATCTGTCAGTTGCCTGCTAGCCCCTTTCCAGCCCACGAGCTGCAGGACCAGCCCCAAACCCAACATGTGCAAGGCAGTCCCTGGGCTGACACTGCGCCCGTGCCCCAGTTGCAAGCTCGGACGCCAGCTGGGAGAGGGCCATGGTGCAGGGCTTGCTGGCGGGTGGCCAGACTCCTGAAGCCCCTCCCCCCTCCCGCCCGCGTAATCCGGCAGTCCCCACTTGCCCGGAGAGAACAGGCACCTCGTGGTCCTGTGTCACCCGCTGGCTCCCAAATCCCAGGCCCCAGCCCTGCTTCTTCAGCAGCCTCTTCTGGGAGTCTGAATTAGCACAATACATGGCCGGAGGGGCGGGGCGGGGTGGCTCTGCCCTGTATGCCCTGGGCAGGGGAGGGGCCTCACACACACACACACATGGGGCACGTGTGCCCCTCACATAGGAGCCACACAGCCCACAACATGGCCAGACCCCCACAGTTACTGTGAGGGACAGAGATAACAGGACTGGTCAGTCAATATGTGTTCCCCGCCCCCCGCACCTGATGGCTGAGCTCAGCAACAGCCCCATTTTAGACAGGGGGGAGACTGAGGCACAGAGCGGGTGACATGGCCAGCAAGTGGGAGAGCCTGGAATAGAACCCAGGAGTCCTGGCCCCAGTCCCCAGCCCTGCTTTGACCCATTAGCTCCGCATGCTATGCCCGGAGCTGGGCCGAGCACCAGGGCGGGCTGTGTCCACACCCCAGCCCCCCCAACTACTCCAGCGGGGGTTTGGCTGCACAAGGAGGAACGAGGGGGAGGGGGGGGAATGCTCCCAGCCAGCAGGACGAGGGTGTGGCACCTGTCAGCTGGCGGAGCAGCAGCATGGGGCTGGGTGCCAGGGTGAGCCCCCACGTGTCAGGCACAAGGCAGGGCCCTGTGCCAGGCAGCGCCAAGCGCTGCGTCCCTGGCACTAAGGGAAAGTGCAGGGGGGACGTGGCTGAGGTGGGGGAGGGGGCGGACACCCTGCTTCACTTTGTGTCCGGGCAATGACTGACCCAGCCCCAAAGGCCCTGTTGCCCCTGGCATGGGGCCTTGCCACCAGTTTGGCCTTTGGGGCTTAGGTCCCCAGGTCAGGCCTGCAGGCTCCTGTCCCTGCATACGCTGGGCCAGCACCACGCCACAGCCTGAAAGAGCCCTGGGGCACCACAGCCTGTGGGGGGTGGGGGTGGTGTCTAGGCTGCACTCTGGGGTTACTCCCACCCCAGCCACAGTCGCCTGGTGAGCAGCTACTAACACCAGCCGCCAGGCCAATGCCTGGGGGTGGGGGAAAGGGCAGGGGCAGGACCCGCCAGGGGCTGGGTTTGACACTTTCCATGCATGCCCCCGGCTTAGCCCTGGCCTGGCCTATCTGGTGCCGTGCCGGGAAGTGCCAATGAGCCTCCCTGGACAGTGGATGTTTGGCTGGGGGAATCGGGATGCTCTGGGCTGCCCCACCCACGCCCCTGTAGATATCAGCCTGCCCACAACCCAGGGATCACTGGGGCCACAGCCACCGTGGGTGTTCCATGGGGCAGCTGACGACTGGCTGGAGAGGCCCAGATGCTCCCAAGGGCCACGCCCAAGCAGGGGCACGGAGCAGCCTGGGGACTGGGGGGCTCAGATCTGTACAGTGGCTCACCCAGGCCCCAGTTGCCAGTGCCCCACTGCCCATGTCTGCAGACGCCAGGCTGGCCATGTTGGGCATGACACTTGGCCTACTTGCCCCCAGGGACCCTGTGAGCCCTGCCAGGCTCTTCCAGGCAGGCTTTCACCGGGGAGGAAAGTGAAAGCAGCTGAAACTCCGGCACGCAGCTGCAGTGCTGGGCGCGAACCCAGCACAGGCCAAGGTTCTGGGGCTCGGGTGCAGCCTTCCCACGGGGCAGGGGCCGGTCAAGGGCTTTTGTGAGCCAGCAGGACGCCTGGCCCAGCCCAGACACATCCTGGTGCCCCGCCCAGAGCCTCCAGGAGCTGGGCCTGTGAGGCGGTTAGTGAGGGGATGTGTGAGGACAGCCTGGCTCCCGGCAGCAGCACCCAGCTGGTAAGGGGGCACTGGTCCCAGGGGGTTCTGGGTGACGGGAATGGGGCAGGTGAGAGAATCTGGGAAATTGGGCGCGGGGACTGAATTGGGGGCTGGGTGAGCAACCTGCCCAGGGGAGCCTGGCGAATGGGCTGATGGGGCCCTGGGGGCTGTCTCTGCTGTGGGTACGGTCTGAGCCCCCCCCCCCCCCCCCCCCCCACCACAATCACCCTTCGCTGTGCAGATCCACCCCCGCCGCACCCCAACTGATCTCTTAGCTCAGCCCTTGCCCGCTCTGGCCCATCCCCTGCTGCCTGCTTGGAGGCCGGGGGGGGGGGGGCGGGGAACTGTCCATCCCTCTGCCTCCCCCATAGGCCTGGGGCATGGGACCTTGGAAGGGGCTGCCTGATGCCCCCACCCCCCCTCCATTCTTGGGCAGCGGGCAGTGCTGCCAGGGAGCTGCTGCCAGGTGCCCACTGACCAGCTGTGGGGCTGAGACTGGGGGAAGGGGGCTGAGGGGCTGCCCCAGGGGGAGGGGGCTGGGGGGTGGGAGTGCAGGCAGGGGGCGGGCCGGGCTGTCCGCAAGGGGGAGGGCGCTGGGGGCGGGATTAGTCAGGGGCTGGCCGGGCTGCCCCGGGGGCGGGATTGCGGGGAGGGGCTGAGGGCGGATTGCAGACAGGGGGCTGGCCGGCTGCCCGGGGGGAATTGCGGGGAGGGGGCTGGGGGGCTGTCCCGGGGGGAGGGCGCTGGGGGCGGGATTGCAGGCAGGGCTGCGCCGGGCTGCCCGGGGGCTGCCGCTGTCTCTTTAAGAGCTCCAGGCGGAGCTGCAGGGAAAGTCCCGGGCCGACGATGCGCGAAACCCGGGCAGCCGCGCCGAGCCGAGTCCGGGACGCGGCCCGTGCACCAGCCCCCGCCTGCAGGTACCGGCCGGGCTGGGCGGCGGGGCGGGCGGGCGGGGGGCAGGGGTGACTGCGCCCCCCATGGGCCATGGCCCCGACTCCGTGCCCGCAGCCAGCCCCTGGGACGGGCCGGGACAGGGTGAGTCCGGGGGGGGCTGCGCCCCCGGCTGGCACAGGCTGGCCCCACGCGTGACACATCCTCTTACGCCCCGCTCCGCTCTCCCCGGGACCTGGGGCAGGCTGCCCCCCCCCTGGGTTGGAGGGACCGGCTGGGCACGGGGCGGGGGGTCCAGCCCCCGATGCCCGGGCATCAGTGACACCTGGGGTGAGTGGGCCACGAGCAAATCCTGCCCTGCGGGGGGTCCCCGGGCCCCCAGCCCCCGACTTACTGGACACTAGCAGGGTCCCCCCCCATCAGAGCCTCTCAGCCAGGCCCCATGGGGACAGGGCCTTTGCCGCTGGCCAGATGGCAGGAACAGGATGCCCCAGGCCGGGGGCTCTAGCCCCCCTCCAGCCCCTTGGCTTTAAAAGGGGGAGCCCAGGCCAGCCTCTGCCCGAGCCCCCTGGGGCTGGCCCTGTGTGACCAAGGAGCCTGGTGCCCCGTGCCCATGGCCAGCGCAGTGCCGGGGTCCCAGGCTAGTGGCCAGCAGCCGCTGGTCAAGCTTAGCTGCAGGTGGGTGCTGCACGCGGGGTGGCATCGCATGTGAGGAGCAGAGGCCTGACCCACATGTGGGCTGGGACCTCTGTCTTTCAGCTTCCAGCCCCAAGAGCCTTCCTGGACCCCTGCTGCCCTAGAGGAGTCTGTGCCCAGTATGCCCTGGGAGTCAGCAGCTCCCAAACCCTGAGCCCGTCCCAGCCTCCCCGTCCCACCTGCGCCCTGCACAGAGCTTGGCTGCTGCGTGGCCAGTGCACCGGCTCTGCGGCTGGACGGGGACAGCTTGGCCCAGGTGCCACTGGGGGTCAGCTCGTGGGGGCAGCTCTCCGTCCAGGCAGCAAGGAGCCGGGCCGGGGGCAGTTGCTGCAGCCCCATGGGTGAGAATGGCCTTGACCCTGGGTGCACAAACCCCCGTGGCTGGCTTACGGCTCCCGGCTAAGGGGGTCTGTGTCCAGTCCACGCTGTCCCTGGGTGGCCCCTGGGGGCCCAGAGCGGGGAGCAGGCGGCAGCTCTAACTGGTGCTGTTCCCCTAGAGCGGCCCTGGCTCTGGCCCCAGCCATGGGCGAGTGGAGCTTCCTGAGCTCGCTGCTGGACGCGGTGCAGGAGCACTCGCCCATGGTGGGCCGGTTCTGGCTGGTGGTGATGCTGATCTTCCGCATCCTCATCCTGGCCACGGTGGGCAGCGATGTCTTCGAGGACGAGCAGGAGGAGTTCGCCTGCAACACGCTGCAGCCGGGCTGCAAGCAGGTCTGTTACGACAAGGCCTTCCCCATCTCCCACTACCGCTTCTGGGTCTTCCACATCGTGGTGCTCTCGGCGCCTGCCCTGCTCTTCGTCATGTACGCCATGCACCAGAGCGGCAAGGTGCGCCAGGGCGAAGAGGGCGGCTCCGCGGGCCCACCCCGGCTGCAGCCCGGCCAGCGCACCCACCACGTCCGCACCTTCTACCTGGTCAACGTGGCCCTGCGCATCCTGGCTGAGAGCAGCTTCCTGGTGGGGCAGTGGCTGCTGTACGGCTTCCACGTGGAGCCGCACTTCACCTGCCAGCGCTCGCCCTGCCCCCACTACGTGGACTGCTTCGTGTCCCGGCCCACCGAGAAAACCATCTTCATTCTCTTCTACTTCGCGGTGGGCGTGGTGTCCACCCTGCTCAGCCTGGTGGAGCTGGCCCACCTGCTGGCCAAGGACAGGTGCCAGGGGACGGTGGCCAGCAGGCCCCCGGCCGCCTCCTACGAGCAGCAGGAAAACTGGTCCAACCAGGTGCACGAGCAGTGCCAGCACTTCCTGCCCCAGGGCAATGGGGGCGCCAAGGGCGGGGCCTGCAGCGTCCCTAACCACTACGAGCCCTCGGCCCTGTTCCAGCCCCAAGCCCCCTCCAAGGGCAGCAAGGCCTCCCAGGCCGCAGGCAGGGCCGATTTGGTCGTCTAGGGCTCATGCTACGGCCCAGCTCCCATCTGTGCCAGTCACTGGGCCCTCTGCTTAGCAGAGCCGTCACGGCAACACCAGTGACCTGAGTGGCAGGCCCGTGGTCCATACCAGCCCTGTACAGCTTGGCAGAGAGCTGCCCTCCTGCCTTGGGCACAAGGTCCCTCATGCCACAAGCGGGCAGGGGGCTGAACTGGCAGGAAAGGAGCCGGCCAGGCTACAAGTGGTGACAGCATGGCCCAGGGCTTTGAGCACTGGGCTGGCACACGGGAGAGCTGGGGTCTCATTCCGGCTGGTGTAGACGACCAGACAAGGGGCAGTGAACAGGCCCAGCCCCTCTGCCTGCTGCTCAGCCGGGGGACAAGATGGTTCCTGAAGACAGGAAGCTGGGTGGGGCAGGCAGGGACGGGGGGCTCTGGGGCCAGGCGAAATGGCATCGCCAATTTTTATATATTTGTGTGAATAAACAGAAGAAAACTTTGTAATTAAAACCCCCCAGCCCAACCAGTGATTTGCGAGTGAGGCTGGTGCCGTGGCGTGAGCCAAACGGCGGCACAGTCCGGGGGCGGAGACAGGCCCCCCTGGGCTGTGCCGTGTTCTCACTTCGTTTTCACACTTCGATTGGGAGCAGGAGCTGAATTCAACCTGTCCCATCAGTGACACATTCCCTCTGCCCGAGCGCTCGGAGGCCCCACCATGGCAGAGCTGGGCAGGGCTTGCTGCCTGTAACCAGAGCTCTGGCCTGGCCTGCAGCACTCCTGGCCGTGGGGAGACGCTGGCAGTGCGCTGTGTTGGAGTTCCAGGCCATCCCAGCCCACAGTAATGATTGTTCTGGCCATGCCAGGCGTGTGGGTCCAGACACCCGTAGGCTTAGCGGCGGTTCAGGGTCTGGGATGACCATGCGTGGGGGAGCCTGGTGTCACATACCAGCCCTGCCCTGTGCAGGCTGGACATGGTGTTAGGGGGTGTGTGGGGGAGCCCAGGGACAGACTCGCAGGGGGCTGCAGGTCAGGATGTGTGCCAGGGTTCCCATCAATCACTCGGTGCATGGCCAGGGGCCTGTGGCAGCCGTGGGCGCTGCAGTAAGGATCTTACATTTTGGGAGGGCACGAGTGGCTGTTGGGGGGCGGGGCTGGATTGGTGCCAGGTTCCCCTTATCTCCTGTTTCCTGTTGCAGGAGGGTGGCACCACACCCGGAGGTTAATGGAAAAAAAAGGTAGAAAAGAAAAACACCGTCACCCCCTCTCCCCTGCCAGATCCTGTGTCAGGCCCTGCCTCCCCCACAGCCCTCTCGTGCCACTGCCCACTGCCCAAGCCAGGACACTTGGGTTCTGTTCCCTGCTCTGCCCATGATGCACTGTAGGGGAGGCTCTTGCTGTGCCTCAGTTTCCCCAGCTATAATGCTGCAGGTGCCTGGGCAAGGCTGTATTAATTAGGGCTGTCATGCGATTAAAAAAATTAATCCCAATTAATGGCACTGTTAAACAAGATTTTTTGAATGTTTTCTACATTTTCAAATATATTGATTTCAATTACAACACCGCATACAAAGTCTACAGTGCTCACTTGATATTTATTTTTATTACAAATATTTGCACTGTAAAAAACAAAAAGTTGTGTATTCAGTTCACCTAATACAAGGACTGTAGTGCAATCACTTTATCCTGAAAGTTGAACTTACAAATGTTGAATTATGTACACAAGAAAAAAGAAAAAAACCTGCATTCAAAACCAGAACAATGTAAAACTTTAGAGCCTGCAAGTCCACTCAGTCCTACTTCTTGTTCAGCCAATCGCTCAGACAAATATGTTTGGTTACATTTGCAGGAGATAATGCTGCCCACTTCTTCTTTACAATGTCACCTGAAAGTGAGAACAGGGGTTCTCATGGCACTGTTGTAGCTGGTGTCACAAGATATTTACATGCCAGATATGCTAAAGATTCATATGTCCCTTCATGCTTCAACCACCATTCCAGGGGACATGCGTCCATGCTGATGACAGGTTCTGCTTGATAACAATCCAAAGGAGTGCGGACCAATGCATGTTCATTTTCATTATTTGAGTCAGATGCCACCAGCAGATGGTTGATTTTCTTTTTTGGTGGTTCAGGTTCTGTAGTTTCCGCATCGGAGTGTTGCTCTTTTAAGACTTCTCTCAGCATACTGCACACCTCGTCCCTCTCAGATTTTGGAAGGCACTTCAGATTCTTAAACCTGGAGTCAAGTGCTGTAGCTATTTTTAGAAATTTCACATTGGTACCTTCTTTGTGTTTTGTCAAATCTGCAGTGACAGTGTTCGTAAATCAGACACGTGCAGGGTCATCAGCCGAGATCCCTATACCATGAAATATAGGGGAGAATGTCGGTAAAACAGAGCAGGGCACATACAGTTCTCCCCCGAGGAGTTCAGTCATAAATGTAATTAACGCATTGTTTTTAACGAGCATCACCAGCATGGAAGCATGTCCTCTGGAATGGTGGCCGAAGCATGAAGGGGCATGCGAATGTTTAGCGTATCTGGTCCGTAAATACCTTGCAATGCCAGTTACAAAAGTGCCATGCAAATACCTGTTCTCGCTTTCTGGTGACACTGTAAATAAGAAGAGGGCAGCATTATCGCCTGTAAACGTAAACAAACGTGTCTGTCTTAGCAATTGGCTGAACAAGAAGTAGGACTGAGTGGACTTGTAGGCTCTGAAGTTTTACATTGTTTTGTTTTTGAGTACAGTTATGTAACAAAAAACACCTACATTTGTAAGTCGCACTTTCAGGACAAAGAGATTGCACTACAGTACTTGTAGAGGTGAATTGAAAAATACTATTTCTTTGGTTTATCATTTGTACGGTCCAAATATTTGTAATAAAAACAACTAGAAAGGGAGCTCGGAACACTTCATATTCAGTGTTGTACAGAAATTGATACATTTGAAAATGTAGAAAAGCATCCAAAAATCTTTAATACATTTCAAGTGGTGTTCTAGTAACAGGGCATTAATCAGGATTAATTTTTTGAACCTCAGTTAATTTTTTGAGTGAAGCACGTGAGTTAACTGGGATTAATCGACAGCCCCAGTATTAATGCGTCTGCCAGGGGGGCTGCTCAGAGCCCAGGCAAAGTGCACGGGGGGGGTGGGGTGGGGGGGGTGTCCCTGCTGCAGAGCAGCTTTGCTGCCCCCTGGTGCCCAGAGCCCAGAGCAGCAGGCCGACGGGCCCAGGATGCTTTAATTTAATAAGCCACAACACTGAAAATGAGCAGCGCCCCCCCATGCCCCCCAGGGCAGGACCTGCCCTCGCCCCAGCCAGCCTGGCCTGCAGCGCTGCCCATGACATGCCAGTGTGGGCACCAGGAGCTGGCTCAGGCAGGACCCGGCCCTCCCTCTGGGCCCCTGTCCGCACCTGGGGGGGCTAGGAGCCTAGGGCTGTGCTTGCCCTAGCGAATCATGCCCATCCCAGGTGACTCAGCTGTGCCCAGTGCCCTCTGCCAGCCAAGCCAGTCTGTGCCTCGCCCACAGGGGCTGGCCAATGGCCCCCATGCCCAGCTGACACTCATGGCTCAGAGTCCCTGGGAAGACACCGCAAGGGGAGGTGTGCGTGGCGGGGTGAGGAGGCTCACCAGGGCCAGGCACCCTGCTGCCCCCCCCCAGCTAACAGGCTATAAGCCCCGTGCGTGGGCCTGGGGGATGAGGTGGGGCCAGGGCAGCTACAGACTAATACCACCCCCCGGCCTGGCCTCCTGCCTGTCCCCCAAAGGTGCAGGCTCCAGCCCCATCTTCACTCCGGGCCCAGCCCTGATCATGTGGGGCAGGCCCAGGGTGGGGGCAGCCAGGGCACTGCGGGGGGTAACAGGGCAGCAGTGCCAATGCCAGGCTCAGCTCTGCCCCCCCTTCCACGTATGACAGGAACAGGCCAAGCACATGAATGAGCAGCAGCCCCCAGGCAGAGGCCCCCGGGCACTAAGCCCTCCACCTCCCATAGCACCATGCGCCAGCCTATGTGCCCCCCAGCAGATTTTATCTGTGGAGGTCGCTGGTCCCGCCAGAGAAACAAGCTTCAAATCAAACAGCCCCACCTGCCCCCAGAGGCAGAGACCAACAGGCTGTGTCCAGCGCCCCCAACTGGATTTTGGAGGAAACAAGAACAGTTTACATACATGGGGAGGGGAGGAATACCCCCGGGGGGGGATGCCCAGTGGCAGGCGGGGGGAGGGGGGAATACCCCTGTGGGGGCAGCCCAGTTTTTCTTCCTCTTTCAATGTCTCCCCAGAGATTCCAAAGCCACAAAAATCTCAACAACAAAAAAAATTTAATAATAATAAATTGTGTGGACCCCTGTCCCCCCCAGCCCCCTCCCCGCCCCCACTTCACATCCAGAACCGGGACCCCCCCGTTGCCAACCGCAGCATGTCTCTAAAAACCCCTCCCGACTTTTACAAAGTTTTTAAAAGGTATTTATAGATATTTATAGCTATTTATAGATATATAATCTGGCTTTGTCTGGCTTTGCAATGAATCAGCCTCTGGTTCCTGGCGGGCGTTTCTGCTTTTACCTGACAAGCGAATTGGGGTGTTGTTGGTTTTGCTGGTGATGACAGGCATGTGTGTGTGTGGGGAGAACGTGGTGGTGGGGGGTGCGCGTGACGGCCACAATCAGCTGATCGATTTTGCTCATGAAAATTTTAAAAAACAACTAACGTTTCCCAAACCGACCCTCTCCCCCCCCCCCCCGAAACACTTGAAATGCAACTCAACCAAAAGACACTTCATCTTCACATGGGTGCAGCGCCCCCCAGCCGTGGGCCAGACCCCTGCGACAGCGCGCTGGGGGGGAAGAGGGGGGGGAGCGGGGCGCTGGTTTGCTCCAACCTGGGTATGAACATAAGTCGCTGGGGGGCTGTAAACCCAATAAGGGCTCAGTGCCCCCCACAGAGCCAGCGGCCCCCCTGGCGGTGCCCACGGGATCCACTTCTGATTCTCCAGCAGAGTCCGTCACAAGTCAGCAGGGAAGCCATGGCCACAGCGTGTGCTGGTACGGACAGGAACGGGCTGGGGCCCGGGGCCCGGAGCCCGGAGGGGGGCATGGCCCGCGGCAGCGTCACCTCCTCCCCCTCCTCCTTGGCTTGCCATGCAGCCCTCGGGCCTGGCAGCAAAGAGCAAGGATGGCGTCCTGGCGCCGGCCGCGGCGTCACGGCGAGTGGGTGGCCGGGCTGCTTCTGTTGGAGCTGGGCGACAGGCTGGGGCTGCAGCTCCCGGGGGGCGGCGCCAGGCTGCTCACGCGGGAGGTGCCCGGCTGCCCGCCCAGCGTGTCCAGGCCCTCCGAGTTCTCCAGCATCTCCTGGATGAGAGGCGGCATGGAGCCGGGGATCTCCATCTTCAGCGTGATCACCCGCTCGGCGCCTGCGGGCAGACGGGGGGAGAGGGCTCAGCACGGGGCAGACCTGGGAGCCACCTGGGCACTGCGGGCTGCCAGCGGGACACAGAGCTGGGCCCCTTCCAGGCTCCGCCAGGAACCCAGCCAGGCTCCGGGGCGCAGGGTGCACTGAGTGGAACTGCTTGGAGTCACCTCTCTGCACTCAGCCTGCGCTCCCCTCCCTCGGTCACAAACACTTCGGGGGAGAAACCAGGCCCCACAGCCAAACTCCAGCCCAATCAAAGCGCCCCACTGCCTGGGGGGAGGCAGAAGCCCCAGTGCCAGCACCTCATCACCCTAGGCTCTGGCCCGGCCCCAGCTCCTCCCCTCCACTCCCCTCCAGCCTCTCTCCCCCAGTCCCTCCCCTCTGCCCCACGGCCAGCCGGGCTCTCACCCTTGGCGCTGATGCTGCGCAGGTCCGTGATCTTCATCAGCATTTTGGGGAACATGTGGGGCTTGTTAGGCCTCCTCTTCCTCACGTAGATCTTCAGCGCTTCCAGCAGCGGCTCCTGGAGCTTGTCCACCTTGTCAGCCTGCTCCAGGTCCTGGCGATCTGGGGGGGCGGCCGGGAGCCCAGCCATGAAGCCAGAGTTTAGTGCCCAGCTCCCCACCAGGGGGTGCTGTCGAGCAGGGCTCAGGGCTCCCCCACTTAGCAGGGGGAGCTCGTTTGTTGGGCCCCCCTCCCCTCTAGTTTGTTATTGTAGGGTCATGTCGGGACAGCAGAGAGTTCCAGCCTCAACCCCGACGTAGAGAGATGGCAACAGAACTACCAGTGGGTAGGAGAGCCCTGCCCTGGGCACCTCCACCCCCCCCAGCACCCGCCTCGCCCCAGCGCCCCCCGGCTCTCACCCCCACAGATGAGGCAGATGGCGCTGAGCAGCCCGGTCTCCGCATCGTCCATCTCCAGCGGAAGCAACTGGTTGGCGAAGGCGAAGACCAGGTCAGTGAGCGGCCCGAACCCGGCGTTGTGCATCTGAGTTCGGTTCAGAGTCAGCCCGTCCGAGAAGGTCATAGTGTCCTGCTCCGGCGTGTAGCGCGTGCAGATCCGCAGGATCTGGGGGGCAGAGCCGAGGTGAGTCCTGCGCCCTGCCCTCCAGCACTGCCCCCCACAAGTCCCCCGTCCCTGCTCCCCTCTGCCCTCCAGCACCAACACCTCTGCCTCTGGCCCTGCCCCTTGTCCTCCAGCCCTGCCCCCCAGCCCTGCGCCCTGCCCTCCAGCACTGCCCCCCCAGTCCCCCGTCCCTGCTCCCCTCTGCCCTCTGCCCTCCAGCACCACCACCACTGCCTCTGGCCCTGCCCCCAGCCCTGCCCCCCACTGTCTCCTGGCCCTGCTCCCCTCTGCCCCTGGCACCAACACCACTGCCCCCGGCCCTGCCCCCCATCCTCCAGCACTGTCCCCCAGCCCTGCCCCCTGGCACCAACACCACTGTTCCTTGCCCCTCTGCCCCCAGCACTGTCCCCCAGCCCTGCTCCCCACTGCCCCCTGGCACCAACCCCACCCCATGCTCCCTGCTCTGCCCCATCTGTGCCCCCCCAGCACAACCCCCAGTGCCAGGGGACACTGCTCCCAGCTGACCAGGCAGGGAACAACACAGTGTCCAGGCTCAGTGGCGTGGGGGAAGCTGGGGGGCTCACCAGGATGTCCAGGCAGGCGGCCTTGAGCAGGGTGATCTGGTCAGCGATGGTGAGCGTGGTGAAGCCGGGCAGCTGCTTGGCAAACTCCACCGTCTTGATGATGCACTTGGTGGAGAGTTCACTGAACTTGTCCCACAGGTCGATGTCCAGCGAGACCCGCTGCTCCGAGCTGTTGTTCTGCAGGGACGCACCAGCCACGGTGAGAGGGAAGGGGAGGGCCAGGGGCCGGTGCCACTATTCCTTCACCTCACAGGGGCCACCTCTGCCCCTCCCGGCATGAACAGCCCTCCACCCTCACAGCCCCTCCCAATCAATACTTAACTAAAGATGCAGGGGGCCCACTGTACAGATGGAGAAACTGAGGCAAGGGGTGGGGAAGCAAGTTGTCCAAGGGCATGAAGCGAATCAGAGACAGAGATGAGGACAGAACCCAGGACGTCCTGGCTCCCAGCCCTGTGCTCTAACCACTACACCTCACTCCCCTCCAGAGCTGGGGAGAGACCCAGGTGTCCTGGCTCCCAGCCCCGTGCTCTAACCACTACACCCCACCCTGGCTAGAGCGTGGAGCGAATGGGACACTAGCAGGGACATCAGGGGACGTAGGCCAGCTGGGGGAGCGAAGGTTCCTAAATGCAGCTCCAGCCCCACTTCTGCTCCCCCTAATCCTGATCCCACCCGGTGCCTGGTGGCAGCGTTTCCCGGAGGTCGGGGCGCCGGGTGGGGCACTCACCGTAGTGTATTTGCCGAGCTGGCAGAGGGCAGGGAAGGTCTCCTGGTGGGCTTTGCGCACTTTCTCAATGAGCTCCTCCACCTCGGGCGTGAGGATGTAGCTCTCTGAACACTCCTGCTTCGGCGCCTCCTTCTTCTTCTTGTTCCTGTCGTTCCGGACGGCTGGGGGGAGAGGGCAGGCGGGTGAGCGGGCCGGCCCCAATGCCCCTCGGTGTACCCCCCCTTCTAACTGCCACGAAGGGTGGGGTTGCTCCCTGGGCCTCCCTCAGCTCCAAGAGCTCAGTGATCACAGACTGCGGCAGGCACGAGGTGCAGTCCCTCGGGGCATCGGTATCAGCAGCCCCCAGGGCGGTCGGGCGGGGCGGGTGGAAGAGAAGCCGGCTCGCCAGGCTCCGGGGGGTGGGAGGGGGAATGACACGGACAAAGCTATTGTCTCAACCTCAGCCCAGCCCCACGCACCCCAGCTCAGCACCTGTCTCCCGCTTTCCCAGGCCGGGGGAATCCTGGCGCTGGCAAGGAGAGAGGAGCACGGATCCTGGATACGCCCTGGAGGCAGAGCGGCCCTCCTGGGCCGAGCCAGGGGGTTGTATGGGGTGGGGGGAGCCCTGCTGCTCTGTGTCTGGTGATGACCAACAGCAGCTGCTGCCGTAATTCTGCAGACCTGGCCAGGATCAGGCCCCTGCTGTGCCAGGTGCTTTGCACAGGCCAGGACTGGGGCCCCACTGTGCTGCCCCACAGCAAGACACAGACTGTGCCCCAGGAGCCCCCACACTGCACAGATGCAGGCCCAGTGACCAGTCCCACAGAGCAAGTGGCAGAGGCAGGAATTGAACCAGATTCCCCCAGTTGGATGCCCTAACCACTAAGCCAGCTTGCCCCTGCCCTATAAGGAACAGACCCAATCTCTTCCCCTGGGGGCGGGGCGAGCACGCCCGGAAGCTAGCTGGGAGTGGGGTGAGGTGAGCTGGGAAGCTGGGGGCGGGGGAGCGAGGGAGCTGGAGGAGCAGGGGAGCTGGGGGGGGCGCAGAGTGAGCGGGGGTGGGAAAACAGGGGGAGCTGTGGTGAGCTGGAGGGTGGAGTTGGCAGGGGAGGAGGCTGGGAGGAGCTGGGGGCAGGGGGAGCGGGGCGAGGTGGGAGTGGGGGGGGGGGGCCGCGGCCTCAGGAGGTTGGCGTGACCCAGCTGACAAATGGCAGCGAAGCCAGAAGCTGCACACACGGCTCTTTAAAACAGCGCCGGGCCATCAGCAGGCGATTGCGGCGACAGGCCATCGCTCAGGCCGGGCGCCAAGGGAGGGGGGCTGGGCGCCGAGGGGGGGCTGCAGGAATCACTCAGATCTGCTCTGCAAATCCAGTGCCATGGCGAGGACAG
>NC_133789.1:2890494-2897142 GCF_003597395.2 Chelonoidis abingdonii
CCCCCCCCCCAGGGCCAAAACCCCTCCCCTGGGGCATAGCCCCCCGGGGCCAAAACCCCTCCCCTGGGGCACAGCCCCCCAGCCTGCCCCTGGCACTCACACTCCTTGGACATGCCCACGTCGAAGCACTTCTGCAGGCGGCAGTACTGGCACCGGTTCCGCGTCACCTTGTTGATGATGCAGCTCTTGTCGCGGTGGCAGGTGTAGACCATGTTCTTCTGGATGCTCCGGCGGAAGAAGCCCTGGAAGAGCCGGTCACAGCCCCAGTGAGCAAGGGGGGGCAACCGGGCACCAGGCCCCCCCGCCGCAGGGCACTAGTGTTACACTAGTGCCCGGGGGCGGGCCCGAGCCGGGGTGCTGTGGAAGGACGCAGCACAGATGGGTCTGGGGGGGTCCCGTGCAGAGCTGGGGGGGGCATGGGGGGGGTTAGCTTTAATTACAATTAAAAAGGCATTTCCCTCCCCAGCCCCCGTGCAGGCCCAGCAGCTCCCCCTGCTGGCTGCGCGGCTGCACTTCACACAGCAGCTTGGGAATAAAGCCAGGGAATAAAGGGTCAGAGCTTCCTGGGCCAAAGGAGAGACTGGAACCAGGTGTGCAGCCCCCAGACCCTGTGAGCGAGACCGGGGCCCCGCCGGGCCGGGCGCCGCCCAGACCCCAACCAAGCTCAGGACTTGCTATCCAAAGTAGAAGCACCCCAGGCAGAAAATGGAAAGAGCGTCACCAGCTTTTCACAGATGGGGAAACTGAGGCACACGGTATCTGTGGCAGAGCTGGTAATTGCCCCCCCCAGCCCCAGCCCCAGCCCCAGCCCTACATACACCTAAGCCGCAAGGCCCCCCTTCCTCTCCAGGAGTGAAGAGGAGAGCCAGGCCGGTGGGATGGGCCCTGAAGCCAGGGCCCAGCGGAGGGGAGCTTGGCCGTGGGCCCGGGAGCCAGGACACGTGTGAGACGCTGCAGCCAGACGCTCCTCCTCCCGCGCCCCCAGGCTGGCCCCGGCCCAGCCGCTGCTGGAATGTAAATCAGACGTGCTGAAGGATGCAAAGCAGCTGAGCATGGAGCCTGCACATCCGCGCTGAGGGAGGGATTAGCTCCCGCCCCCCATGTGGCCCCCGCCCGCCATCCAGCTCCCAGCCTGGGGGGGTTGAGACACACCGGGACTCGGGGGGGGGGGTGTTAAACTGGCTGCGCTTGAGGGCACATGAGAGCAGGGGGCTGCGTGTGCGCAACACTGACACGTGCACACAGTCCGGCGCCCTTCACCCCGACTCCTACGCAGAGGCGGTGACGCCAGCTGAACACGGCCAGATCCAGCAGCCGTTGCACTATTTAGTGCTAATACCCAGGCAGAGCCAGGCTAAATTCCCCACAGCTTGCTGAGCCGTGAGGGTGGGGCAGAGCCCCAGTGCAGATCATGGCATGCCGGCAAGGCGGGGCCTGGGTCTGCCCAGCCCCGCCCCATTGCAGGGCTGTAAGGGGGGGGGTGTCTAGTGGTTAATACAAGGAACGGAGCCAGAACTCCGGGGTTCTGTTCCTAGTGCAGACACACTTGGGATGGGACTTCACGTCTGCCCGTGCCTCAGTTTCCCCCTTGTCCAAGGAATGGTTTACGCTGCCCTCCAGCCTCAAGGCTGAACAGTCAGCAAAGCCCCAGGCCTGGAGGGTGCTGCCCAGCTGGGACGGGAGAGGGCACCCCCTGCCCTGGCCGTCCAGCAGGGGGCACTGCGGCTCTGCACCCCAGACTGGGTAAATACAGAGCAGGACAAGCCAGGGAGACGCCTGGCGCCCCCTGGGGGCTGGGCTAGGAACAGGGGCCCTGCTTTACAGGCAGGGAAACAGACTTCAAGGGCCACGTTAGAGCGTGCGGGTTCCCGGGACACGCAGAGGAGTGAGCATGTGGGGGCCTGTCAGCAGCTGCTTCAAGGCGAAGTGACCCAGGGCAGGAGCGAGGGCGCAACTGGACCCCAGGACGCCTTGTCCCCTTGTCTGAACCAGAGCTGGGGTCACTCCCCCCGGGGCTGTAACCACGTCGGCCACCCAGCCCTGCCCCCCAAGTTCCACTCACCTTGCAGCCCTCGCAGGCGCTCACCCCATAGTGGTAGCCCGAGGATTTGTCCTGGCACACGAAGCAGGGCTTGTAGATGCGAGGCAGCGGGGGCGGCGACGGGGGGCTGGGGACGATCTCCTCAGAGCTGGTGCTCTGTGTCTCGATGGCTGGGGGGAGAAGAAGAGACATGCTCAGGGGTCCGGCTGCTGCGTTTGGAGAGACCCATCCCCGCCCACGGGCACCCAGAGGGGCTCTGCCCCATGACAGGCGCCTGTGTGCAGCAGGGCATTGGGAGGATGCAGTGGGGGAAGGGGGAGCTGCCGCAGGACATTGGGGGGCAGGGGGTGGGCGAGTCAGTCTGCTCTCTCCCCCCTTCACGGGACCCTGGCATACGACTGGCCATGCTGGGCGCAGAGGGGAGATGCCTCAAAAGCAACCATGGTCTGCCCCCAGTGTGTGGGGCTGCCCCCGTGGTGGGGTGGGAGGGGGCACAGTGTCAGGGGCTTTGCAGACAGAGTGAAGGACGAAACTTCTGCCCCCAGGAACTCCCAGTCCGGGGCCCGGTGCAGCTCCCCTGGGGGATGAGGCAATGGTGCTGCCCTGGCCATGGGCCTGTCAGTCCCCCTGCCCCCATTCTGCGTGGGGTGCCTCAAGGGCTGGCACCCGCGTGTCCATGGGGACGTCACCAGCTCTACCCTGGCAGCCCCCCACCAATCCACAGGAGCAGGGGGAGCCCCAGGAGCACCCCAGCCCCCTGCCCTCTTTTCCACAGCAACACCACTGCCCCCAACATAGGCCTGCACCCCGACTCTGCATCACCCCATGCAGTGGCCAGCTGGGCCCCCCGCAGAGCTGGGTGAGCCGAGCACCCTCCAGGGGCCCCTCCCCCAGCCCAGATCCCGGCAGGGTGCCCCACAGCACAGCCAGGGTGGGCCACGGAGATGCTACAGCCTGTGGTGCTGGCACTGCCCTAGGGGAGATGGTAGGCGGGCTGGGCTTTTCTAGCATTATCTCCCTGCCGGACTAACGCCAGCCCACGGCCCAGCCCCAGCGGTGCCCAGCCCCACAGGCCCCATCACCACGGTATCAGAGCGCCACCACAAGCACACGCGGCTCCCTCTGCTCTGCCCAGAAACACCCAGGGCACCCTCCCCCAGTGCCAGCGACCTACAGGAAGCTCCCCATGCTCCGTCCCCTGCACGCCTGGCTGCTCCGGGCTGCAATCCCGGCAGCAGGGTCCCGTCCCGCCCCATGGGGCAGTCCCGGGGAGGACTGGGAGGCCTCTGGCCCCTTCCTGCAGATGAGCCCCCAGCAAGATCTGGAGCCTACCAGCCCTTGAGCACAGGGATAGTGGGAGGCGGGTTCCCAGCCTGGCAGATGCAACGTGACGTTTCCAGGCCACAGAGGGAGCCGTGGGACTGAGTCGGACACGGTGCAGCCCAGGAGCTGATCAGCTTTCATGAAAGCTTCTGCCCAAATCAATCGGTTGGTGCCACCGCACTCCTCCCTGTTTTTGTGGATACAGACTGACATGGCTCCACCGATGCTTGGGACCATGCAAGACACACTGCATGCACACGCTGGCACATGGACAGACACATGGACACGCTGCACACACAGAGGTCAGATGGGGAAACTGAGGCACGGGAGGTACAGTGACTCGCCTAGAGGGCAGCATGGGGATGAGACCAGAAGCCAACAGTCCACAGCTAGTTGCTCCCCCTGGCGCACGCAGCGCCTCCGGGCCCAGCTCTTACCCATCGACAGGCCTGCACTGGGCCCATCCCTAGCGGCTCGGTCACGGAACCAGTGTCCCCCAACCTGCCACACAGCCATGGAAACAGACCCCAGACACCCCCGCCCAGCCGACGGGGCTTAGTCGAGGAACGCAGACCAGGCCCCCGCTCCCCGAAGGCGGGGGCTGGCGAGGCCTCGCTCAGCACTGGTGGGTGAACGGAGGACATTGTTGGGCTCCCTGGAGTCAGAGTGGCACAGCTGTCTCCATGCCAGGCCCTGAGCTCACCCTGCCAGCGAACGGCAATACGGTGCCTATGACACACAGTGGGGCAAGTCCCATTCCAGCCTGTAGAGGGCAGTGGTGCACAATCCTTCCCACTCAGCACTCTGCAATGCCCCCTCCCTGGGGGTGCTAGCGCTGGGGGGGGAGGCCCAGCACTACCCTAACCCCACCCTCTCCCCACGGGCACCGGGCCAGGAAGGGGTTAAGGCGGCGGCAGCTGCTCAGGATGTGGAGCCAAGTGAACCAGTCAAACAGGATATGAAGGGCCTGGCCCCGCGGGGTTAACACACCAACCCCCCACCCCACCCCTTCCCGCCCCACAGGTCTGCTCAGTGCCAGGGAACAAGGAGGCCCTGCCCACACCGCACGTGCGGGGATCAGACAGCAAAGAGCAACAGGACACCCGGGCGCTGCCAGCCCCTTCTAGACGGGCCCCAGCCACTGCAGAGCAGGGGAAAGAGATGGGGCTGGGAGCCCGGACTCCTGGGTTCTGTCCTTGCTGTGAGACAGGCCAGGGGCAGGGCTCCCATTCCCCTCCCAGGGGCACGGGGCATCTCTCAGGTGTCTTCGCACGGACTCTGCTGCCTGTGGATGCCTGGCACTCCCCTGCGGGCACAGAGCACAACCCTGCCTAGGCAGTTGTGCCATCACAGCGGTGGGCACCAGGCACACAAGGGCTAAGGGGACAGGACCAAAGGGTGGAGCACCTCCTGGGGGTCATTCGGCCACAAGGGAAAGGGGTGGGGGAAGCAGCCGGGAGGGTTACATGGCACCTGCTCCCTGCAGGGGGCTGCTGAGAGACCCCCCCCAAAGCAGAGCCCCCAGCTGTCTGGGGAACGCCCCAGGGACAGGGGCCTGCGCTGGACGGGCACGTCCCAGCGCCCCCCCAGCTCAGAGCCCTGGGTAAGCCCCGGGTAACAATGTGGGATCTGTTCTCCTCAAAGGCCGGCCTGGGCCAGGCAGCCGCTTCTCCTGCTGATAACGGAGGAGGCTGCGCTAACTCTGCAGCGTGCCCCTCAGCGAGGAGGCCCAGGAGCTCGGGGCGGGCACAGTGGGCAAACACAGGGCCTGTGCTACAGGTGAGCGCTGCCAGGCAGAGGTGAGGGGAAGATTCCCTGCGGGCCAGGGGCTCCCCTAGCTACACTGGCAAGGTGGGGACCCCAGAGCCCTCCCGAAGGGGGCTGGGGCTCATACCAACAGCTGCAAGAGCACATCCTCATTGGCTGCACACGGGCAGTGCCAGGGCCCCTCTGGCAGAGGCAGGATCCCTGGCCTGAGGGCCACCCACCCCCATGGCACAGTGGGCCACCAATGTAGCCAGTGGTCAGAGCAGCCAGGCTGGCAGCCAGGACCCCTGGGGTTGCCAGGAGTAAGGGGCTGTGAGCACTAGGCTGGCTGAAGAGCTGCTGACACTGTCTTTCTGGTCTGGGGGGAGGCAGCAAAACAAGCAGCCACTCGCCAGCTCCCAGGGTCCAGCGGCTGCTCAGGAATGTCTGGGTCCCCAGCCCTCACGGCTGCAGGGATAGGGGCTCCCCGAGGGGGCAGGGAGGCTGCCCGAGCGCCTGGGCGCAGGTGCCAGGTGGGTGAGCACGGGCAGCACAGCGAAGGCCTGTCTGGGACGAACACAGCAGGAAAGAGATGGGCTCCCTCCCTGCGCCAGCCAGAGCCAGGGCCAGGGCCAGCAGCCCAGCTGGTGTGTGGGGCTGGGGAAGAGGCTTCAGGCTGGGCCCAGGGCAGGGAGAATGCCGCTGGCAGCAGGCAGTGGCAGGATACCCTCTTGCAGGGCAGGAAGGTATCTCGGCCCGGGGCTTCCCCCACTGCGAGTCGGGACCCCTTGGTCAGGCACCAAGGAGCCAGGGCTTGTGCGCTCCGTTCTGGCCCCTGGGAGGGAGTGGGATGGTTAGAGGCGGGACAGGGGCCAGGATTCCTGGCTTCTATTTTTGTAGCTGGGAGAGAGCTCGGTCTAGTGGGTGGAGCAAGGGCTGGGAGTCCAAGCCCAGGCCTGCCAGACTGTGCAATACCTTCGGAGAAGCACAGTATCTGGGCTTCAGTTTCCCTCTCTACAAAGCAAAGAGTGCGGATCCCAGAGCCCCAGCGCAGTGTAAAAGCGTCCAGATAACTGGCAGGGGGCCCAGCCAGGCCCCATGAGCCCCCTGCCCTGAGCAAGCCACCTTCTGGGCCCAGGAGTCCTCCGCCTCCCCCCCGACACACCAGGTTGCAAAGCCAGGCTGCAGTTCCTAGCTGGCACGGGCGGATGTCTAACCTGGATGAGCTCACAAGCCAGACAAACCAGGAAGATCTTGATGACAGCCAGGGACAGGCAGGGGAGCAGGGGGCTGCAGGTGGAGCGGGGAGCAGGAGGAAGCATGGGGGGCTGCAGGCGATGGGGGGGGCAGGGGGCTGCGGGTGGAGGGTGAGCAGGGGAAAGCAGGGAGGCTGCAGGCGAAGGGAGGAGCAGGAGGAAGCAGGGGGCCTGTGGGCGATGGAGGGAGCAGGGAGAAGCAGGGGGCCTGCGGGTGATGGGGGGGCAGGGGGCTGCAGGCGAAGGGAGGAGCAGGAGGAAGCAGGGGGGCTGCGGGCAATG
>NC_133789.1:2897887-2902417 GCF_003597395.2 Chelonoidis abingdonii
CCCCAGCCATTCCTCGCATGCCTGGCGTGGGGGGCTCGTGTTCCAGCAGCCACGGGGGGGTTCATACACACAGGGCCCAGGATGCACGTGAGGAGGGGAGAGGCCCATGGGAGAGACGTTGACAGGCATGTGGGGAGGACCGGGGGGGTGCTGACGAGCGAGGCAGCAGCCCGTGGGCCTGGCACCCACGGAGGAGAAGCGGGGCAAGGCAGGCCACGCCATGGCTGGCACTATGGGCTCTGGGTAGGCTCGCTCTGTTGCCCGGCCCGGCCCAGGAAACAGGAGCTCGGCCCAACCCGATCAAGGCCAAGGCGCCCAGGCAGCCCCAGCAGACAGCTGCCCGGGCAGCATTCCCACTCCTCCTCCCGCCATGGGGCAGCGTGGAGCTGCCCAGCCCCCCACCTGACAGGCCCCTGCCCTGAGCCGGGACAGAACCCAGGAGTCCTGCCCCACCCCTGCTGTCTGAGAACAGCCTCGGGGCCCCACTGGTGTCCATCTGGAGTGACTCCGCTGCCACCCGCGGGATACATGGGGAAGGGAGCATCGAGGATGGGGCTGGCCCAGTGCCCAGCACCCCTGCTGCCCACAGCGCCCTGCGAGCCCCAGCCCAGCTCCGACCCCCTCCAGCACCAGGAGTGAGACGGGCCGGCCGCATCCTCCCAGGGGCTGGGCTGAGGAGCGCTCCGGGCTGGGGGTAGGAAGCCAGAGCAGCGGGCACCAAGCTGGGCACCAGGTGCTGACAGACTTGGTCCAGTGGGACAGGCCCTGCACCGTGCCCAGGCTCAGGCACCCGGCTGGAGATACGGGCGAGGTTCTCTCCACACCCCACAAGGGGACAGTGTTGTAACCAGGCTGGGGGTCTCAGTGGGGCTGACGGTCACCGATTCCCAACCCTCCCCGCTCCCCCCAGCAGCTGCCCTCCAAGCAGGGGTTTAAATGCACCCAACCGGCCACACGAAGAGGCGCAGACCCCACCTGGGCCCGGGACATCCAACGTCCAGCCACATGCAATGCAACCTCCTGCCCCCACCCCCCATCCAGCTCCATCACGGGGGGATGGGGATGGGGACATGACCCGCACTGCTCTGCAGGACACACAGTCACTTGCCCCCTGGCTTTCGCTGCAGCCGATGACAACTGCTCCCCAGCCCCAATTCAAACTCAGCCCTGCCCTCACCCCACTCCCATCCACCCTGACAATGCCAGTAGGTGCCGCCCAACCTTGCCCGCATTCCAGCCCAACGTGACAGCCCCCGGGGGACAGCGCCCATGGCTTCCCGGGACGGGTCTAGGCTGTGGGGCCAAGAGGCAGGGCGGGGGGCAGGAGACACTAGCGTCAGTGACAAGCGCCACATAGAACATGCCATGCACCAATCCCCGGCAAGCACAGGATGAATCACCGGGCTCTGCCACTCCAGGGAGTGGAGCCAGACGGGCACCAGCAGGCCGGGGCCTACCTACCTCCGTGTGGGTCTGAGAGCCTGTGCCACACGCCGCTGAGAGAGAGAGAGAGACCCTGCACACGCACACATGTACCCGCACCTCCGGCAAACGAGCGCACACACTCTGAAGGGACCCTGGCAGCCGTGAGCACTGAGGGCGGCTGGCACGAGGCTGGCGCAGAGAAATCTGACCTCCACCCCCAGCACTGGGTGGGTGGACATGGTGCCAGCACTGGCCTCCTGCCTCCCCACCAGACAACTCCTCCCCCCACGTCCTGCTCATGCCAACATGATGGCAGCAGCCCCCCAGCCTCCCCGCCCAGACTGGACCTCTGGGGTGCATCTGCCGGGGGGGATGTTAAGAGATGGGGGGTGCAGGCCGCTACCCATGACGCTGCCAGGGGAAAGCTGCCACCCACCCTGGTCCCCGGGCAGGGAAGGGAAAGGAGGGCAGGGCGGGTGCTGCGCGCAGCCTGGTTTGTTTCCCCAACGTGCCATTAGGGGAGGAGGTTTTGGCGACACAGACCCAGGGCGCTGGACCAGTCAGGGGTTGGGGGGACCTGGTCAGCCCCCCCACCTCCCATGTGCTATGTTCCCCAAGCCAGCTTCAGCCCCTGCCACCCACACCAAGCTCCAACATGCCTGGCAGGGGGCCCCCCACTGCTCTAGCTTGGTCACGCATGGGGCAGCAAGTGAGGGGCCAGATATGATGCATGAGGGCACATACCACAGCTGTGCCAGGCTCGCGCCATCTCACCAAGCAACACTGGCACCTGCCTGGCACAGAGACCTTGCAAGGCAAAGCAGGCACATCCCTTCCTTTCCGGAGGCCCCTGTCTGATCCCAGGAGAGTGGAAAGCGGGGCAGCCCGGCCCCCTCCCCACAAGAGCTCTGCACATGTGGGGCCAGGGCTGGCATCGGAGAGCAGCACCCCCCTCCCCGAGATGCCCTGGGGCACAGGAGCAGCTGCTCTGGGAGGCAGGGGCTGGTGCGTGAAGTAGCCTCAGGGGGCGGAGGGAGCGGGAATTGGGGGGAGCGTATAGGAGGGGCCCCACGAGAGGGGATGGCACAAAGGTGCCAGGAGGGGGGCAGCAGCATCTAGAACCCAGGAGTCCTGACTCGCAGCCCCCTCCTCCCCCAGGAGTAAGCAGGGAAGCAGCAGGACCCAGCTGCAAGCCAGATGCTGCGGCTCAGAGCTTCCCTGGGCAAACAGGATTTAAAAGCTACCCCGTCCCCCCTTCCTCCCACGGCCCTGGCTCTATTTTCACTCCACATGGGTTTGCTTTTCCTGAGTCGCTGCACAGGAAATCCAGCAAGACACGCCCTAGACAGCGCCCGACTGCCCAGCCCCCAGGCAGCGCCAAGCCCTGCAGAGAGAATACCCGGGCTGCCGGCTCTGCCCAGCCAGGGAGCCCTGGGCGGGTGGGAAACCAGGCTCCTGGGCAGCGGGGCCAGCCAGCATTCCAGAGGGAACGGGGAGAGAACCCAGGAGTCCTGGCTCCCAGCCCCCCCGCTCTAACCCACCAGACCCCCCTTCCCCTCCTAGAGCTGGGGAGAGAACCCAGGAGTCCTGGCTCCAAGCCCTCCCACTCAAAGCGAGAGACAAATGCTCCCTGTCAAAGTCATCCTGTGCTAACCTCCAGATGCTCCACCACCCGACCCACCCTGCAGCTCTGCTCCCACCACAGCCCCCAGCAGGCCCATGCGAGTGCCCCCCACGCCAAGGAGGGTGCATCTGAACCATCTGTTCTGGGAGGGGCACATGATCTAGGGCAGCCTCAAACCCCATCACCCCCCCCCCCCCCCCCCCAGGCCTTGCCATGGACAGACCCTGCCTGGCCTGCGGGCTCTACCAGCGCTCTCCTGCCCTGAATTGCTGAGTGGCTGGAGGAGGGCAGCCCTGGGCAAACAGAGCCGCAGCCCCTCAGCTCTGGCCCCACAGCCCACGCCCAGCGCAGACCCAGGCTGGCCGACTGGGCAGGGTGACCCTCCAAGAGACCCTGGGAGCCTGAACCAGGGCAGGGAGATCAGCATCTTCCCGCCATGCCGCCCCCCCCTCCCCCAGGCCAAGCTACGTGGCGAAGCCTGGCACTCCCTGCCCAGCCGAGCCGTGGGGGGCCCTCTGGTGGGAGGCAGCGTACAGCAGCGCCCTGCTAAGGGGGCGCTGCCCGAGCCGGGTGCCCTCAGGTTCCCCCGCCCGCAAAGGGAGAAAGGTCTGAACTCACCGGGTGCCCCCGACCCCATCTGCCCACGTCCCGCCTGCCTGCCCACCGCCGCCCGAGTGCCGCAGCGCTGGGGGCTGGCTGCGGCAGAGCCAGCCGGGCTGGGGGCAATGGAGCACGGCTAATGTGAGGAGACTGCGGGGCCAGCCCCACGCCCGCCCGCCACGCTGCCCAGGAAAGCGTCACCCCCGCCCCGCGCTGGCTGTCGGGAACTGTGAGCGTCCCCCTCCCCCCCCAACACACGCAGCCTGCCCCAGCTCCTGGCACCCCATAGGAGACCATGGAGGGGGGCTGCCTGCCCCCCCGCCAGGCTACAGCTCAGCTGGGCAGAGACGGACGCAGCTCAGCTGGAGAGCAGGGGGCAGGGCCCTTGGCAAGGTGAACGCAGGCTCTGAGGAGTGGGGCAGGGGGGGCTGGGAGTCAGGACGCCTGGGTTCCGTTCTCGGCTTGGATACTGGGGAGCAGCAGCAGCAGATCTGTCAAGTGACCGCTGCAGACAGGTCACATGACCTCACTGTGCCACAGTCAGTACCATAGCGATTCCCTGGGGGCAGAGCTCCCAGGTCACCCTCTCCAGCCCCACCACCCCCAAAGGGAGGGTCCCCAGCTCCCCGGCTAGAGAGAACCAGAGTCACACCCCCCCTGGAGAGGGAAACTGAGGCACAGAAAGAGACAGTGACTTGCCCTCAGTCACACAGCAGGTCAGTGGCGCAGCCAGGGATAGAGCCTAGCTGGCCCACCCCACTGCTCTAACCACTATCCCACGCTGCCTGCCGCAAATAACCATCTCCAGGGCTGGCCTGAGACACAGGAAGGGGAGAAACGCTCTGGCCCAAATGAGAGCCATGGGAGCTCAGTGGGGCTCG
>NC_133789.1:2902722-2907715 GCF_003597395.2 Chelonoidis abingdonii
GGGGGGGGGGGGGGGGTATCGGCCAGGCCAGTTACACGCTGGGACCCCTGCGGTGCTGCCACCCTGAGGGCACGGCCCAGCACAGACCCAGGAAGGGCAAGGTCAGGGCCCCCATCCCCTGATGGTAACTCCCTATGCGCCCTTCCATCCGCCCCCCCAGCACCCTCCGGCCCCCATACGGACTCCATGCCCCTTTGCCCACCATGGCAGGAGCGCTGGCAGATCACACGCAGCGCCGGATCCACACCCCCCTCCACTGCGCCACATCCACCCCCCCTACTGTGCTGGATCCATCCCACTTGGGTCACCCTGTACCAGCAGGTCACACGCACACACCCAGGCTCTAGGGATGGGGTCAGGGAGAGCAGCACCCCCAAATCAATAGAGAAAGACACCTGATCCAATCTGGGTGGTGGGAGCTGCGGCTCCCCTGAACCGGCCATCAATGCCCAGAGAAAAGCCAGGCGAGCGCAGGTGCAAGATGCAGACCCCTCGAGGAGGGGGACAGGCACCAGCCCAAGGGGGGGGTCCCCAGCCCGCCTGGAGAAGACACTCCCCTGCGGGGATGGGGAATGTAACAGTGGTTCAAAGCATCTCTAGCAGCACTTGGGGCCAGAGAGTTACAGGTTGGATACATTTTCCCCTCCCAAACTGGGTCAAAAAAATTAACTGTTCAGAACATTTTCATGACCTGAAAAATTTCTCGGCTTGGGTCAATTAACACGTTTTGTTTCGATTTTGGCCACTGCCAGGCGGTGTTTCAGAAACTACAATTAGCTCCCAGTGCTAGGCAGAAAACCAGAATTTTTCATTTAAAAAGCAGTTGAAATGGCTCTTTTCACGATTTCAAACCCTTTTCCTCTCCCTGCAAGTTTTTAGCGTTAAACCCAGGAAGAACTCGTGGGAACCGGCCCACAGCCAACCGCTTGGTTTCCATGAACTGGCGCTGCCCAGCGACAAACGTCCGGCGGAAGAGTCTCAACCAGCCACAGGAATCTGAGCGGGGCTCCTGCAGGAGTCTTGCCTGCCCCCATGGCCTCTCCCCCCGGCCCCCTGGACAGGCCCCAGGGCCATGCCCCAGTCTGACCCGTCCCAGACTAGAAATCAGCCGTCTCCTGGACCCAAGGGGCTGAGAGGCATAGCCTCTCCCTCTCATGGCCCCCAGGCAACAGCGCAGGGAGATCGGGGAAGTACCCCCCATTCCTGGACCAACAGGTTAAGAGTGGCTCCAGATTGGGCATGTTAATTGCTGCCAGGGCAGGGCACCCTCAGTGCCAACGAGAGAACCCAGGAGCTGCCAAACCTGCTCAGCTGGGCACCCCAGGTGCCTCGCCGGGCAGCCAGGATTCTGCCGCCACCTTGGAGGAGCGTGGGTCCAGTGCCCAGAGCTCGGAGCGGCCCCAGGGCTGAGTGCCAGGCTACTCCATACCTGTCCGGCACAGGGCACCGGGCTGCCAGAGACCAGGCACCAGGACAGATGGAGCTTATGCCCAGCAGGCTCTGAATCCGTGCGCCCCCCTCCCCCCGCAGTTATTAGATGGGGCTAATGTGCTTCGCCCAGCACCCGCCCCACCACCAGCAGCCCCCAGCTGCCACCGCAGGCAGTAGCCTCCCGCCTCCCCATCCCGGCCTAGGCTTCCCGGAGCAGGACCAGCGAAGCACATCCCCCACACACCCCAGGGAGCCCCCACGCACCTGGCCCAGACCAGCTGAGATCAGGGCACGAGGACAGAGCTCCCAGTGCCAGGGGGGTGACTGACCGCGAGCCGTGGGTGACCTGCGCCAACTCACCCTTCCAAACCTGCATCCTATTCCCTGCACCCGCAGGCGCCTGAAATTAAACCCAGACGGCCCCAGGCTCCGGGGCGCAACTGAGGCCCCCCCAGGGCCCAGGCTGGGCCCTTTCACAACACCTGGGGGGCAAAAGGGCAGCCCCTCTCCACCTTCTGCACAAGAAGCTTTAAGTCAAAAAGCCAACAAGCCGCCCAAGCAGCTTCCCCCACCCCCTTGACAAAGGCCCCAGAGGAGGGTCCTGTTAACTCCCTGATAAGAGCAAAAGATCAAAGGGCCCCACAGACAATGGCAAAAAGGGACTTTGTTCTCTGGAGATTGGGCCAGGGTGGGGGCAGGGCGAGGAGGAGGCGGGTGTTGGGACACCAGACAGGGCCCGGGGGAGATGGGCTGGGCATGGGGGAGGCGGGCGCTAGACAAGGAGGGCAGGCAGGGCATGGGGGAGATGGGCTGGGCAGAGGGGAGGCGGGCGCCAGACCAGGAGGGCAGGCAGGGCACGGGGGAGGCGGGCGCCAGACCAGGAGGGCAGGCAGGGCACGGGGGCCTTGGGAGCTTTCATTGACTGGGCTGGTTCGGGTGGCAGCTAACAGCTCCGATGCCAGGCAGGGGTCAGATAACACTTCGGTCCCCCCCCGGTCCCAGCCCCTCGCAGACCCCCTAGCTCAGGCTGCTGCCCTGAGACTGCTCTGCCCTGGAGAAGGGGGAGGCCACTGGCCCAGAAGAGGCCGCCCGCCCCAGAAGCGGCATCCAAGGGGGTGTCACTCTGTTAGGAGGGTGAAAGTCCTGGAAAGCCGGAGCGCCCGGCAAGGCCTTTCCCCCCGCATGGCGCCGGCTGTTGTTTTCATCCAGACCCAGCAGCCCCTGGGGAGCAGGGCAGGGAGCTCGTTCTGCAGGGAGGGCCCCAGAGCCCCGCCCGGAGGAAAAAACCTACAAACAGCTAAGAGGCAGCGCAGGGCAGCGCAGCGCCTTCGCCCTGCATCCAGCCCGGTGCTTCATGAAGGGGGCTGGGAGATCGTTCAAACTGCTGCTGGATCCCCCCAAGGCCGGGTCTCTCCCTCGCTAAGGGGCGGAGGGGTCTGAGCCCAGCTCCGAGCGGGCGGTGCTGCTGGACCAGACGCAGACGCACCAGGCCCAGGACCCAGCCCCTGTTACTACACAGCAAGCCCCTGATCTCCCCCCAAGGAGCCCCCTCCCTCGCCCGAGATGGGGTGTGCGCGTCTCTGCTGTTCCGCTGGGATCCGAGCAGGCCTCGCTGCCTCTTGGGGGGCTGAGCCCATTGCTCACCACTGCTTTTGCACTCTGCCCAGATTGCAATTCAACCCCCCCCCCCCCCGAAACACACACACGCCCCATTCCACACCTCCGCCACCGCCTCCTCCCCCCTGCCTGGCGTGGGAAAACAACAGCCTTAAAACTCCGTTTCTCAACTGTGCCTTGACCCCACGTGCTCCAAAGGGGCCCGGGACAGATCCTGAGGGCTGCACGGGGGCAGGAGGCCCCCGGCACACGGAAGTTTTGGTCTCTGCTCCCCCAGACCCAGGAGGGGCGGAGACCTGAGGTGCTTTGCCCTCCTGGCTCCCCGGGCTGGTGCGAGCGCCGGGGCCCACCCACACATCGGAGGAGCGGGGGGAGAAATGCGCTCAGCTCCCCGTCTGCCCTTCGGAAAACGGGGCACCCAGCCTCTTCCTGTGAGCGGGTATTTGGGGGGCTTTCCAGGAAACAGTGACCCCCCCGGAGCTCCCTCCTGCCTCCACACACACCGCCGACCCCAGCTTGGATAAAGCCACAGCGAACTATTTAGTTGATTGGATTTGGTCAGAGAGAGAATCGGGACAGTAAATACCCGCCCCCCCGGCGCTGCTCATCCCCCTCCACACCCCGGGCCAGGGCGCAGCTTTTCAACCCCGGGCTCTCCCCAGAAAGCCCAGTGCAGCCGGGCACCCCCAGCACCCCCGTGCCCGCGCCAGCTGCCTGCCCAGGCAAGGGAGGCGGCGGACATGAACCAGGCCGGGGGTTGCTTGTGGCGACGCAGCGCGGGGCATTAGCCCGAGCAGCAGGCGGGAGGGATTGGCTGCAGGAGCCGCAGAGGCCCGGCGGGGGAAGCCCGTTCCCGGCCCAGCCCTTGGACTCCAGCCGGATTTCAGGAGGCTGCTCCCAGCCAGGAGCCGAATCGAATTCCGGCCCCGACCCCAAAAGCTGCACAACGCTCCCCTGGCACCCAGCTGGCTCCAGGCAGATCAGGGCAGGGAGGCCCCCGGGACCAGCAGGCCTGGCAGAGCTCAGCACCGAACCCAGCGCTGATACCTACAGTGGCTGGAGCTGCTCCAGGGCTGGCTCCGGAGCGGCGGCCCGTACGGGGCGGGGGGGCCGATCCCTTTGTCCTGGAGCAGGCAGGCGCGGGTCTGGCTGTAAAAATCCACCATGAGGAAGGGATTGGGGCTGGGGTTTAGCCCGGCTACGTCCACACTCTCGTACATCTTCCCGGGGCGCCGGCGGGTCACGCACCAGCCCAGGCACTCAGCTCCCACGCAGGGGCCATCGGGGGCCCCGGGCCCCGCTCGCCGCACTCCGAGAACCACCCCTGGGGCCCGGGCCCCGCAGCGTCCGAGGGGGGCTCCCCCAGCTCGGGACCGGCCCCAAATCCACGGCGAGGGGCGCTGAGACAACCCCCCCAGCCGGGGCTCCTCAGACGTGGGCGCAGCAGCTGCTTCTCCGGCTAGGAGCCCATCGCTCCGTGCGCTCCCGGGGGAGCGGCAGCCTCCAGACTGCCGCCTCCCGCCCCCGATCGGCTGCGGGCTGAGAACCGCGCGGGGCAGCAGGGTCGTTCCCAGCCAGGCGGGGCCTCCCGGGCGGAGCCGGCAGCAGCCGGTGTCCAGGGGCCCCTCCCGGGCTCGGCTCCGCCGCCCCCGGAGAGCCAGGCTACGGCCAGCGCGCGTCTGCTCTGCGCGGAGCCGCGGCTGAAAATCCCTCCTGCCACGCGGCACCTCCCAGTGGCATTAACCCCTTGGCTGCCTGCGCGGGGCGGCAGCGGAGCGCGCCCGACCCGGCCCCGGGGCACCCCTCGCCGGAAGGGCCTTTTCCGGCGCAGCAGCGCCCGGCTCATTTGCCTAATAGCATGCGGCTGAACTCCGGCTGAACCCGCGGCGAGCGCCTCACCTCCCCGTGACCCCCGCGGGCCCCCAGCTCGTCCCCCGCGTCTGGG